>NC_081414.1:282416590-282711590 GCF_030272615.1 Cryptomeria japonica | reverse complement strand
GACCCAGTTGTTCATCAGGAGAAACGGGTATATATAAAGTTTAAATTTTTATTTTTTTTGTTTTTAAGTTCTATTTAAACGAATATCTAGGTGTTGATTAAATAATTTGAAGTGATTTAAATTATATATATCAAACAAAATGTGTGCTTTGTCTAGCATGAGCGAGTATTGCGTCGGATGAGCCATTCATCCCGCAAACGTTCTAGAGTCCAGCATGCGTGCAATGGAGGTGTTACAGACCCTGAGGTATGTTTATCTACAACCACGTACATGTTCAAGTAGATTTGATTTGATCTTTATATATATATATATATATATATATATATATATATATATATATATATATATATATATATATATATATATATATATATATATATATATATATATATATATATATATATATATATATATATATATATATATATATATATATATATATATATATATATATATATATATAACTAACTTAATAATGAATGTTTAAATAATGTACATGTGATTTCATGTGTAATTTATTTTGCAGGCATGGGGGGCGATGTTTGAGGATTTGCACATTGCCACTGACCTTGTTCATCAGGAGACACAGGTATACATTATAACTTTAAATTAATTTAATCTTAAATATTTAAGTTCTTTTTTTAAAGGGTTCGGTTGCAAGTTATAAATATATGTGTACATGTATATATCTAACAAAATTTCAACATTGCAGGATGCACCACTATTACATAGGTTGGGCTCCTCGTCACGTAGACGTCCTAGAATCCTGCATGCACATGGTGGTGATGTTAGAGACCCTTCAGAGGTCTGTTCGTCTACACATATGCTCTTAATATATATGTTACTTAAAAAACTTCACTCTAGTATTCAAATTAAATATTAAATTAATATATGAGTTTATGCGTGCATACTCTATTGCAAGTGCATGGGGCGATGTTTGAGGCTTTTCACATTGTCATCGGCCCTGTTCATTAGGAGACACAGGTATACATTATAACTTTAAATTAATTATTTTTTTAAAATATTTAAGTTCTATATTTAAAGGGTTAGGTTCCAAGTTATAAATATATGTGTATGTATATCTAACAAAATTTCAGCATTGCAGGATGCACCACTATCACACAGGTTGAGCTCCTTGTTACATAGACATCCTAGAATCCTGCATGCACATGGTGGTTATGTTAGAGACTCTTCAGAGGTATGTTTGTCTACGTGCAAATGCTCTTAATCTATGTTACTTAAAAAATTGTACTCTATTACATGAATTAAATGTTTAATGTATGATTTTATGCGTGCATACTCTATTGCAGGCGCATGGATTGGGACATGGTTCAGGACAGGGCCCCGAGTGACCCATATATATATATATATATATATATATATATATATATATATATATATATATATATATATATATGCATGTGCACACATTTTCTAGACATTTGATATTTGTACATGTGAACTAGACATTTCATATGCGTATGTGTACTAGATATTTATTTTCCATATTTCATGTGTGTATGTGTACCAGACATTTAATACATGTGTACATGCAATAGATAGACATATATGTGTATGTGTTAGATAGATCTATATTTCATAATATTTTGCACGTTTATATATATATATATATATATATATATATATATATATATATATATATATATATATATATATATATATATATATATAGATAGATAGATAGATAGATAGATAGATAGATAGATAGATAGTGTTTTTGAAAGTTAAGTGTTTAAATGATAGAATCTCTAAGTCATTTGAATTTAGTTAAGTGTTCTAGTTAATTGTATGTGTGTGTGAAAGTTAACTGTTTATGTATATTTTAATTGTTCATTGTTAAACAAATTTAGTCATTAAAATTTAATTTAGTTGTTCATTTTAGTTAAGTGTTTATGTACATGTTTAATGAACTTACTTAAAAAATTTAATGAACTTATATCCATGACGCAAATATCCCCTTAAGACCACTTAAAACGCCTTAGGACAACATAATTAGATGAATCCAAACAACATAATTAAATGAAATAATGTATGTGTAAATATAAATTAAATGAATGTACACATATGAATAAAACGAATCCATGCATGTGTAAAAATATAAAAAAATCAATCACGCAAATATCCCCTTAAATCCCCTTAAGACCACTTAAAACACCTTAGGACAATATAATTAGATGAATCCAAACAACATAATTAAATGAAACACTGTATGTGTAAATATAAATTAAATGAATGTACATAGATGAATAAAACGAATCCATGCATGTGTAAAAATATAAAAGAATCAATGACGCAAATCCCCTTAAATCCCCTTAAGACCACTTAAAACACCTTAGGACAACATAATTAGATGAATCCAAACAACACAATTAAATGAAACAATATATGTGTAAATATAAATTAAATGAATGTACATAGATGAATAAAATGAATCCATGCATGTGTAAGAATATAAAAGAATCAATGACGCAAATATCCCCTTAAGACCACTTAAAACACCTTAAGACAACATAATTAGTTGTTCATTTTAGTTAAATCCCCTTAAGCATACAAATTTAGTCGTTAAAATTTAATTTAGTTGTTCATTTTAGTTAAATCCCCTTAAGCATACAAATTTGGTCGTTAAAATTTAATTTAGTTAAGTGTTTATGTATGTTTAATGAGCTTCAAAAATTTAATGAGCTTATATCTATATATTTAAATTTAATAAACTTATATCCATGATGCAAATATCCCCTTAAATCCCCTTAAGACCACTTAAAACACCTTACAACAACATAATTAAATGAATCCATACAAAATAATTAAATGAACCATACATGTGTAAATATAAATTAAATGAATACATAGATGAATAAAACGAATGCATGCATGTGTAAAAATATAAATGAATCCATGACACAAATATCCCCTTAAGACAACATATATATATATATATATATATATATATATATATATATATATATATATATATATATATATAGTGAGATATATTGAGATACATGTATACATATATAGATGATATCTTGGATCATGCATATCTATAAATGAATTGATACATGTATACATACATTTAAAGATGATTTAATAGGTGATTCACACATTGAAAATTCAAGCTACCTATGTAAGTATATATACATGCGTAACTATATATACAACATAATTAAATGAAACTATACATGTGTAAATATAAATTAAATGAATACATAGATGAATAAAATGAATCCATGCATGTGTACAAATATAAATGAATCCATACATGTGTTTAAATGACCCCTTAAGACAACATGTAATGAAATGAATCCATACACATAAATAAAATAAAAAATTAAAATCAATATGTATACGTGTTCAATGCATAGACACAAAATATTTAATTTAAGAATTAAACATGTAAAATCAACGTATAAAACGTAAAATAAATGCATCAACAAAACTAAATTTCCACAAGTTATCCAAATTGCTACACGTATAGAAATATCTAAATATATATATGAGTTTATTAAAATAAGATATATCTAATATAATTTACTTGTTCAAACATGACAAGTGAGCTTAAAGCTCATGGTACATATAATCTAGATCCTCCCTATCTTTTATAATTTTTAAATTTTTTTCATGATCTTCAATAGGCAACCTCCACTTTTGGTTGCCACGTCCTCTTTTTGGCAATGTCTCCAACTGCAATCTTGTCACTATTACTAAGTGACTGTAGTGTAGAACTTTATGGCCAGGCATATAATCAATGAATGTTACACCATTTGTATCGATCTTTATTTGTTGGTAATAGGTGCCTTCAACAACAACTGAACCAGTGGGATATTGTTGCCCATCATCATCACTGACTGATTCCAATAACTTGCATTTTGGTTGTGTGTATCTCAGTAGATAATAATCTACACTTTCAGTATCGTCAGAATCAACAATCACTGCAAAAATATCACCTGTGAAAATAGACCACATGTATATATATTTCAAGCAATATTAGTTCATTACACATATTTAAACTAATTTTGAACAATATTACATTAAATAAGAATTTAAAAATTTGTTCATGTACATATATAATTTACAAAATATGCATGCACGCACCTGTAAGAACTAAATAAAAAACACGTTCATAATCAACTGAATATAGAGGATCATGAATATCAATAATGTCACTATCTTCGTAAGGAGTCATTGAGTAAAATTCTTTCATTTCCCATTGCAAAACATATCCATTAGCAATATTTTGACAATGAGTATCTGTGTTGTTCGCAATGCAATCCACACAAAAGTATGATTTTCCTCTTGCAAGAATAACATGAGGCTTGCGAAATCCCGTAGTCATGACTTGATGAAAACTTCTAATACCATTAATTGATTGACAATTATAAGGATTTGATTGATCAATATCTGATAATACAAAAATTGTTTAGTCAATTTTAGTTCATTTCACACACACATATATATATACACCATTCAATAATATCATTAGAATTACGTATGGTGTTACATGTACAAAAGCTCTTGCTTTAGAAAATTGGACAACCCATATATATATATATGAAGAGAATTAAAATTGTACACAAATATGAAGAGAATTAAATCTGTACACAAATATGAAGAGAATTTACCCTCAAGTTCATGTTGGCGAAGTGTAGGCTTCACACATGTTCCCACTCCATCATGCTCTCCTTTTCCATGTCTACTCTCAAAGAAGTTCCACAAAAACTTTATGCTACGTCAAGCATGTTGTAGGGATAACCAGTTAAAATCTTTTGCAGACTTAAATTGCCCTAACATGAATAACACACACACACACACACACAGAGTTAAGTGCACAAAGATGGTGGTAAAAAAGGGGGGTATAAGTCTACACTTTTTTTCTAAAATCAGGTGAACCTGAACTTGGAGGCAAAATTTGAAAGTCATCCACTCAAGATATGAAGATAATCAAAGAACAAATATTGTATTACTCTGAATCTAGTTTCCAAACTACTAAACTTTTTCAAAATTGGATAAGATTAAAGGGGGTCAAATCCTTCGCGCACAAAAAACTGACCTTGATTTTTTCTGAAAAACATAACATAGTGTCTGATGTGTGCATCAAAAACGTCATAGTTAGATTTAGTATTTTGACAAATCCTTTGGCAGAAAGATAGTTAAGAGTGAGCACTAGAAGATGTGTATTTTTTTGTAATTTTTTGTTGAGTATTTTTTTTTTATAATTTTTCCAATCGAGCACATCCTGAAAATTAGGTACCTGTTCGTGCACGAAGCATAAGTTGCACTAAACAAATCAAAAATACAATTTATTTTTTTTAAATTGTAAAGAATCAAGTGCACTACAATAATATATATTTTTAAAAAAATTTGGATAAGTATATCAAAAGTTATTCAAAAAATGGTGCACCTATGTATGTGAGAACTATGGAGACACTAGTAAAAGAAATTCAATAATAATACGTTATTGTTGTTCAAATTGAAAAAACATTATATGGTTAGAAAGCTCAGAAGATGGGTGAAAATATGGTGGCAATTTTAGAAATACCCACTTGATGAAGTGTAAACCTGATGATGACAAAGTCGATAAACCAAATTGATAAAATAAAACACGTCAAAAATGAGAGAAATGGAGGGAAATCAAACTTCCAAACCATAGCTTTGTCATCCAGGCCTATTTCCAATCCTAAACAGTCAAAAGCGCATAGGGGGTACTTATGGTTTAAAAAGTGTTTACGGGGTACTTATGGTGTAAGAAGCGCATACGCGCTCTTTTTACTATAAACAGTGCATACGCACTATTGTATAATATGATATTGTATATATAATGTGTATATACATATAATATATAATATCTATATATATGTGTGTGTGTGTGTGTGTATAATAATATATAATATATTAAGTATATACATACACATGTAAGTATATTGTCTCCCCCTCTCAAACGCATACAAGGTGCTCTCTCTCTCTCTCTCTCTCTCTCTCTCTCTCTCTCTCTCTCTCTCTCCCCTTCTCCCTTCCTCCATACCCCATCCCTCTCTCTCTCCCTCCCTCTCTCCCCTTCTCCCTTCCTCCATACCCCATCCCTCCCTCTCTCCCCTTATCCCTTCCTCCATACCCCATCCCTCTCTCTCTTGCTCTCTCCCCTTCTCCCTTCCTCCATACCCCATCCCTCTTTCTCTTCTTCTCTCCCTCCCTCCCTCCATACCCCACTGTAACTGTGTCTTCACTTCTATAGAAGTAAGTGAATTTATTTCTTGTCTACAACTTCCTCTTTGATTTTTATCATGTATGCTCTTCTAATAAAATTGACAGATGGATTAGTGTGTGTATATTGAATATGAAGAATAGGGTTTGAAATTGAACCATGGGTGTATTACTGTGACAAACAAGGAAACCTGCAACAATATTCTTCTCGAATGTGTTTTTAATGAGCAGAGCAGATGTGGAAAATGGTGTCAACAAAGCAACATGATGAGTCAGAGCACCTGCAATATTTTTTTAGAAGGAAACAACCGGTAGGAAGAGAAAGAGGGAGAGTAACACAGATGATGTCCTAGAGAATGATAGTGGTGGGCATGCGAGAGTTCCCATGTTGTTACACAACGCCTATCAACTAAAGAAATTAAAGTTTGTTGTATGCATGGTAGTGGTAGTATATGATGATCATCACTTGTCAAACAACTTGGAACGGTACATACCCATGAAAGAAATCAAGTGTGTAACTCCTATAGTCACAATCGAGATCAGTCCTATAACCTTGCAAATTTAATAGCATCATATATTTTATAACTTAGGCAGTACTCTTAGGGTTAGGTCAAGCTCTTACACTTTCTTTTTAGCGAATCCTCGTTGTTTGTTCTCTTGAGTCTCGTTGTGTGATGTTCTATTCATAACTTTAAATTTAATATATCATTTTATTAGCCCACCATATGACCCCTTAGGTGTCATTAGAGGTCGAATCGAATTGTTTCCTAAGAGGTCATATGGTGTCCTATGACCCCCTTAGGACACCATATGACCCCTCAGGACACCATATGACCCCTTAAGACCACCATACGACCCATAACAACACCATATGGTGTCCTAAGGGGTCATAGGATGCCATATGACCCCTCGGGACACCAATGACCCATAACAACACCATATGGTGTTCTAAAGGGTCATATGGTGTTCTATGACCCCTTAGGACACTATTTGGTGGCATTATAGGTCCTATGCTATGCTAAGGATAATATAGTGTCATATGACCCCTTAGGACACCCTATGACCCCTTAGATGTTGTTAGGGGTCATATTATGTTCTAAGGGTCATATTGTGTCCTAGATTCGATATCTCTCTCTCTCTCTCTCTCTCTCTCCTCTCTCTCTCTCTCTCTCTCTCTCTCTCTCTCTCTCTCTCTCTCTCTCTCTCTCTCTCCCCTTCCTCCATACCCCATCCCTCTTTCTCTTCTTCTCTCCCTCCCTCTTTCTCTTTTTCTGTAATTCCTATAGTCACAATCGAGATCAGTCCTATAACCTTGTAAATTTAATAGCATCATATGTTTTAGAACTTAGGCAGTACTCTTAGGGTTAGGTCAAGCTCTTACACTTGCTTTTTTAGTGAAGCCTCATTGTTTGTTCACTTGGAGTCTCTCTTATGCTGACAATGGTCTAACTTAGCTATATCAAAACTAAACTATTGAAGTTCTATTGTATGATGTTCTATTCATAACTTTAAATTTAATATATCATTTTTATTAGCCCACCATATGACTCCTTAGGTGTCATCAGAGGTCATATTGTTTCCTAAGAGATCATATGGTGTCTTGTGACCCCTTAGGACATCATATGACCCCTTAAGGACACCATACGACCCATAACAACACCATATGCTATCCTAAGGGGTCATAGGATGCCATATGACCCCTCGAGACACCAATGACCATAACAACACCATATGGTGTTCTAAAGGGTCATATGGTGTTCTATGACCCCTTAGGACACTCTTTGGTGTCGTTATAGGGCCTATGGTGTGCTAAGGGATAAATAGTGTCATATGACCCCTTAGGACACCCTATGACCTCTTAGATGTTGTCAGGGGTCATATTGTGTCCTGGATTCGATATCTCTTCCTCTCCCTCCCCCCCCCCTCTCTCTCTCTCTCTCTCTCTCTCTCTCCATACCCCATCCCTCTCTCTCTCGCTCTCTCCCCTTCTCCCTTCCTCCATTACCCCCAGCCCTCTTTCTCTTCTTCTCTCCCTCCCTCTTTCTCTTCTTTTGTAATTCCTATAGTCACAATCGAGATCAGTCCTATAACCTTGTAAATTTAATAGCATCATATGTTTTAGAACTTAGTAGTACTCTCAGGGTTAGGTCAAGCTCTTACACTTGCTTTTTAGCGAAGCCTCATTGTTTATTCGCTTGGAGTCTCTCTTATGCTGACAATGGTCTAACTTAGCTATATCAAAACTAAACTACTGAAGTTCTATTGTATGAGGTTCTATTCATAAATTTAAATTTAATATATCATTTTATTAGCCCACCATGTGACCCCTTAGGTGTCATTAGAGTTGTATTATTTCCTAAGAGGTCATATGGTGTCTTGTGACCCCTTAGGACACCATATGACCCCTTAAGACACCATGCGGACCCATAACAACACCATATGGTGTCCTAAGGGGTCATAGGATGCCATATGACCCCTCGAGACACCAATGACCCATAACAACACCATATGGTGTTCTAAAGGGTCATATGGTGTTCTATGACCCCTTAGGACACTCTTTGGTGTCGTTATAGGGCCTATGGTGTGCTAAGGGATAATATAGTGTCATATGACCCCTTAGGACACCCTATGACCTCTTAGGTGTTGTTAGGGGTCATATTGTGTCCTGGATTCGATATCTCTTCCTCTCCCTCCCCCCCCCCCCCCTCTCTCTCTCTCTCTCCCTCTCTCCATACCCCATCCCTCTCTCTCTCGCTCTCTCCCCTTCTCCCTTCCTCCATACCCCAGCCCTCTTTCTCTTCTTCTCTCCCTCCCTCTTTCTCTTCTTTTGTAATTCCTATAGTCACAATCGAGATCAGTCCTATAAACCTTGTAAATTTAATAGCATCATATGTTTTAGAACTTAGGTAGTACTCTTAGGGTTAGGTCAAGCTCTTACACTTGCTTTTTAGCGAAGCCTCGTTGTTTGTTCGCTTGGAGTCTCTCTTATGCTGACAATGGTCTAACTTAGCTATATCAAAACTAAACTATTGAAGTTCTATCGCATGATGTTCTATTCATAACTTTAAATTTAATTTATCATTTTATTAGCCCACCACATGACCCCTTAGGTGTCATTAGAGGTCGTATTGTTTCCTAAGAGGTAATATGGTGTCCTGTGACCCCTTAGGACACCATATGACCCCTTAAGACACCATACGACCCATAACAACACCATATGGTGTCCTAAGGTGTCATAGGATGCCATATGACCCCTTGGGACACCAATGACCCATAACAACACCATATGGTGTTCTAAAGGGTCATATGGTGTTCTATGACCCCTTAGGACACTATTTGGTGTTGTTATAGGTCCTATGGTGTGCTAAGGGATAATATAGTGTCATATGACCCCTTAGATGTTGTTAGGGGTCATATTGTGTTCTAAGGGTCATATTGTGTCCAAGATTCGATATCTCTTCCTCTCCCTCCCTCCCCCCCCCCCCCTCTCTCTCTCTCTCTCTCTCTCCATACCCCATCCCTCTCTCGCTTACTCTCTCCCCTTCTCCCTTCTCCATACGCCATCCCTCTTTCTCTTTTTCTCTCCCTCCCTCTTTCTCTTCTTCTGTAATTCCTATAATTACAATCGAGATCAGTCCTATAACCTTGTAAATTTAATAGCATCATATGTTTTATAGCTTAGGCAGTACTCTTAGGGTTAGGTCAAGCTCTTACACTTTATTTTTAGTGAAGCCTCGTTGTGTGTTCCCTTGGAGTCTCTCTTATGCTGACAATTGTCAAACTTAGGTATATCAAAACTAAACTACTTAAGTTTTATTGTATGATGTTCTATTAATAACTTTAAATTTAATATATCATTTTATTGGCCCAGCATATGACCCCTTAGGTGTCATTAGAGGTCGTATTGTTTCCTAAGAGGTCATATGGAGTCCTATGACCCCTTAGGACACCATATGACCCCTTAAGACACCATACGACCCATAACAACACCATATGGTGTCCTAAGGGGTCATAGGATTCCATATGATCCCTTGGGACACCAATGACCCATAACAACACCATATGGTATCCTAAAGGGTCATATGGTGTTCTATCACCCCTTAGGACACTATTTGGTGTCGTTATAGGTCCTATGGTGTGCTAAGGGATAATATAGTGTCATATGACCTCTTAGGAAACTCTATGACACCTTATATGTTGTTAGGGGTCATATTGTGTTCTAAGGGTCATATTATGTCTTGGATTCGATATCTCTTCCTCTCCCTCCCCCTCCTTCTCTCCCTCTCCCCCCTTCTCCTCTCTCTCTCTCTCCTCTCTCTCTCTCTCTCTCTCTCTCTCTCTCTCTCTCTCTCTCTCTCTCTCTCTCTCTCTCTCTCTCTCTCTCTCTCTCTCTCTCTCTCTCTCTCTCTCTCTCTCTCTCCCTTCCTCCATACCCCATCCCTCTTTCTCTTCTTCTCTCCCTCCCCTCTTTCTCTTTTCTGTAATTCCTGTAGTCACAATCGAGATCAGTCCTATAACCTTGTAAATTTAATAGCATCATATGTTTTAGAACTTAGGCAGTACTCTTAGGGTTAGGTCAAGCTCTTACACTTGCTTTTTGGCAAAGCCTCGTTGTTTGTTCGCTTGAGTCTCTCTTATGCTGACAATGGTCTAACTTAGCTACATCAAAACTAAACTATTGAAGTTCTACTATATGATGTTCTATTGTATGATGTTCTATTCATAACTTTAAATTTAATATATCATTTTAATTAGCCTACCATATGACCCCATAGGCGTCATTAGAGGTCGTATTATTTCCTAAGAGGTCATATAGTGTCTTGTGACCCCTTAGGACACCATATGACCCCTTAAGACACCATACGACCCATAACAACACCATATGGTGTCCTAAGAGATCATAGGTTCCATATGACCCCTCGGGACACCAATAACCCATAACAACACCATATGGTGTTCTAAAGGGTCATATGGTGTTCTATGACCCCTTAGGACACTATTTGGTGTCGTTATAGGTTCTATGGTGTTCTAAGGGATAATATAGTGTCATATGACTCCTTAGGACACACCCTATGACCCCTTAGGTGTTGTTAGGGGTCATATTGTGTCTAGGATTCGATATCTCTTCCTTTCCCTCCCTCCTCTCTCTCTCTCTCTCTCTCTCTCTCTCTCTCTCTCTCTCTCTCTCCCCTTCTCCCTTCCTCCATACCCCATCCCTCTTTCTCTTCTTATCTCCCTCTCTCTTTCTCTTCTTCTGTAATTCCTATAGTCACAATCGAGATCAGTCCTATAACCTTGTAAATTTAATAGCATCATATATTTTAGAAATTAGGCAGTACTCTTAGGGTTAGGTCAAGCTCTTACACTTGCTTTTTAGTGAAGCCTCATTGTTTGTTCGCTTGTAATCTCTCTTATGTTAACAATGGTCTAACTTAGCTATATCAAAACTAAACTACTGAAGTTCTATTGTATGATGTTCTATTCATAAATTTAAATTTAATATATCATTTTATTAGCCCACCATATGACCCCTTAGGTGTCATTAGAGGTCGTATTGTTTCCTAAGAGGTAATATGGTGTCATGTGACCCCTTAGGACACCATTGACCCCTTAAGACACCATACGACCCATAACAACACCATATGGTGTCCTAAGGGGTCATAGTATGCCATATGACCCCTCAGGACACCAATGACCCATAACAACACCATATGGTGTTCTAAAGGGTCATATGGTGTTCTATGACCCCTTAGGACACTATTTGGTGTCGTTATAGGTCCTATGGTGTGCTAAGGGATAATATAGTATCATATGACCCCTTAGATGTTGTTAAGTGTCTTATTGTGTCCTGGATTCAATATCGCTTCCTCTCCCTCCCCCCTCCTTCTTCTCTCCCTCTCTCTCTCTCTCTCTATTTCCCCTTATCCCTTTCTCCATACCCCATCCCTCTCTCTCTCGCTCTCTCCCCTTCTCCCTTCCTCCATACCCCATCCCTCTTTCTCTTTTTCTCTCCCTCCCTCTTTCTCTTCTTCTATAATTCCTATTAGCCCACCATATGACCCCTTAGGTGTCATTAGAGGTCGTATTGTTTCCTAAGAGGTCACATGGTGTCTTGTGACCCTTTAGGACACCATATAACCCCTTAAGACACCATACGACACATAACAACACCATATGATGTCTTAAGGGGTCATAGGATGCCATATGACCCCTTAGGACACTATTGGGTGTCGTTATAGGTCCCTCCCTCCCCCTCTTCTCTCCCTCCCTCCCTCCCTCTCTCTCTCTCTCTCTCCACCCTAATCTCCCTCCCACCCTCCCCCCCTCTTCTCTCCCACCCTCCCCCCTCTTCTCTCCCTCTCTCCCTCTCTCCCTCTCTCTACCTTCCCTCCTCCCTCTCTCTCCCTCCTCCCCCCTCTCTCTCTTCCTCTCTGTCCTCCCCTCCTCTCTGTCTCTGTCTCTCTGTCTCTATGTCTCTGTCTCTGTCTCTCTCTCTGTCTCTGTCTCTGTCTCTGTCTCTGTCTCTCTCCCTCCCTCCCCCTACTCTCCCTCTCCCTTCCTCCATACCCCTTCTTCTCTCCCACCCTCCCCCCTCTTCTCTCCCTCTCTCTCCCTCCCTCCTTCCCAAAGCACTACAATTGAGCCAGATAGAGACATCAGTGGATTTTGACCATGTATCCGACCTAGTGGATTCAGGTGATTTTTTGAGTTAATTTTTTTGCAAGTATTCTTTTTGGTTCATTTTGTTGTACATCATACTTTATTTTTGGTATTAATTAACACTTTATAAAATGCAGGTCATGTGCATGCAGTTGTTGCAGAAGAGAACAATGAAGAAGGAACAAATTACTATTTGTGTCGTTGTGTTGAGCCAAATAAAATTGACAACCAAAATCATTGACTGAGAGGATATTGAGTACCAAATAGGGTCTGTTGTTGTGACAAGAACATGGCTTCAGAGATACCCTATCAGGAATTCTAATGTTTGGTTGTTCGAGGACTTTGAAACACACAAACATATTCTTCATTTCTCTAACCTTGTTGTTGCAAACAAATATTCATTTGATGAAGTATCGTGGTAGACCTCATAACAAGATTTTATGGAAAGTTCATGAATCTGACCACGAGGCAATACTTGTAACAATACAGGTTAGAGCTGATCTTGAAGGCTCACTTGATTGATTCTACGGTTCAAAGTAGAATTAATTTGAGAATTTTGTATAAATCGTGGATACATTGTTCTATATTCATTTTTTGTATATATAAATGCCCATGAGCTGATTTTTACATGTTTAGGGGCATAATTTTGTATATTTAAATGGCAATGAGCTGATTTTTACATATGTACATGCCAAATTTTATACATTAAAATGGCGATGAGCTGAATCACACATATTGTAATGCCAAATTTTATATAAAAGCCCATGAGATGATTTGTATATTAAAATGGCGATGAGCTGAATTGCACATATTGTAATGCAAAATTTTGTATAAAAGCCCATGAGATGATTTGTAAGACATTTTTTTGTATAATCAAATAACCAAGAGTTGATTTGACCATATTTAGAGGCAAATTTTTGAATAATATGTGACAATGTTTTGTGACTATTTTGTGTGTCAATGTTTTGTGACTATGTTTTGAGTATATGTGATGTGTCCCTGGTCAATCATGAGCATTATTAATTCTTGTATAATCATGGAGAATTATTTGAGTCATTATCGGGTCATAGGGGTCGTACATTCAAACTAGATACAATTTGAGCAAAAATTGTCATTGTTGTCAAAAAAATTGTCAAAAAAGTTGTCAAGCAATTTCTACATTGCATCAGTAGGGTATGACTCTCGACGTTCCAACGCTTTGTGATGCACGAGAGGGGAATGACTAGCATAAAAATTTCCATCCAGATGCGCTCGTGACGTCAATTTGTGCACACAATGAACCGAATCAATTCTAGCCAATCTTGCAACTTTGCATTGCATGCAACTGATAGTTTTTGCAGCAGGCGAAAAAATGCTACCAATTGAAAATGGCTCTAAGTCATCAAAAACTGAGATAGGCCATTGTAGAGAAGCCTCATGCAACCCCACAGATTCAAACAGATCGACCATATGTGTCCTGGATTTGAAGAAACAGTCCGTCAAATTTTGACAATTTTTTGGACTCATGGCACTTGAGAGATCGCCTCGGTACGATATGACTCTTGATGTTCCAATGCTTTGGGATGCATGACAGGGGCATGCCTAGTGTAAACTTGCTCACTCAGATGCGCTCGTGACATTGGTTTGTGTACACGATGAACCAAATCAATTCTAGCCAATCTTGCAACTTTGCATTACATGCAATTGATGTTTTTTGCAACATGCAAAAAAATGCTACCAATTATAAAAGGCTTTGAGTCGTCAAAAAATGAGATAGGCCATTGTAGAGGAGCCTCACGCGACCCCACAGGTTTAAATGGATTGACCATATGTGTCTTGGATTTGAAGAAATAGTCCGTCAAATTTTGACAATTTATTGGACTTAGGGCACTTGAGAGATCACACCGATATGGTATGACTCTCGTTATTCCAACACTTTGGGAAGCACAATAGAGGCATACCTAGTGTAAACCTTCCCCCCTGGATGTGCTCATGATGTCGGTTTGTGTACATGACGAACCGAATCAATTCTAGCCAATCTTGCAACTTTGCATTGCATACAACTGACGGTTTTTGCAGCAAGCGAAAAAATGCTACCAATTGAAAATGGCTCGAAGTCGTCAAAAACTGAGATAGGCCATTGTAGACAAGGCTCACATGACCCCACGGGTCCAAACGGATTGACCATATGTATCCTAGATTTGAAGAAATGGTCCATCAAATTTTGATAATTTTTTGGACTTAGGGCACTTGAGAGATCACACTGGTATGGTATGACTCTCGACGTTCTGATGCTTTGAGATGCATGATAGGGGCATGCCTAGCATAAACCTGCCCACCTGGACGTGCTCATGATGTTGGTTTATGCACACGACGAACAAAATTTGACCATTGCGAGCGTAAGGGTGCTCTTGCACCAAACACATATTATTGTTTATATTCATATTGTTGATTACATATGCAAATATTCATTTAAATTTATAAAAGGGAAGCCACCAAATACAACAAATACACAATAATGAATTGAATACAAGGAGTTTTGTAGGGTTAATTCAACATTTTAGAAATTTTATCAAATCATATTCCACGATTGCAATGTTTTATATCATATATTTTTGTTGTTTATATTCATATTGTTGATTACATAAGAAAATGATCAATTAAATTTATAAAAGGACAATCACAAAATACAATGAATACAAAATAATGAACTCAGTACACATTTATTGAATCAAATATAACATTTAGATATATAAAAAAAAGGCATGTCTGCCAAGTCAATACAAGTATTACAAAAATGTGGCATATGCCATGTCCAAATTGATATACAATAAAAATGTGGAATATATCTACATGTATTGGTCATTCTATGACCAAAACTAACACTATATGATCCTAAACTTGTGGTGGATCATCAAAATCAAGCCTCTTCGATGCAGTATGCGACACTGTAGATGGCTGCAAAACCACAATTCAAAAGCCAAGTTAGAATTATTTTGTAGAAAATAGTTCACAATTAACAACATAACTATGCATTTAACTATAATTCCTTTGTAATTGAAATGTAGATTACCTCATCAGCTGATCTAGGAGCTAATGTCTTCGCTCTCCTCTCCTTGTCACTCTTAGGAATTTTCTTGAAGACATACTTAAATGGATCCACGTTATGGCCGTACCGCGAAGGGGTCTATTGTAGATTAAATGTACAATTAATACAATGTAATAACATAAATATATCAAAAACACTTAAAAGCTATAATATAGAGAACAATGATGTACCTGTGCCTGAGATGCTTCTCTAATGGACTGAGGATGGCTCACCATCGATGGAGAAACTGTCGCTATTACCTATACAAAAATGTTCAAAGATTAAATACAATTAATATAATGATAAGTATTGTAGGTTAAAAACAATTAATTTTACATATCAAACGAAAGTGTACCAGATCCTGAGATGCTTCTCCAGTGCACGGAGGAGGGTTTGCCATTAATGAAATAGGTATGGATATTTCTAGTATGAAAAAATTATAATATTATAATATATCACAAGTTCACATGTACGCTTGCATATAATCATGAAATCGAGAAAATAAAGTAGAGATACATACCTCCGCCCTCTCTTGATCCACGGGCAAATCAGGTGCATTCAAAAATCCACATAGCTCAATGGCCACTGTACATGTAAAATAGACAAAAAACACTAATCAATCTACAAACCCCAACTAGTACTTGATTTCAACATTTTTAAACAATTGTACAACTAAAAATGTCTTCAATTACCTTCTTCCCACATTTTGGCATCTTCGAGGAATTCTTTTTCTTAGGAAGAGCCCTAGACGCGGAGGGGGTACCCTAATAAAACAAAATTAACATGAGATATTAGTATAGATAATAAATTAAACATAATTTTAAAAATCTAAAATGAAATGACTTGCATATTCCATCAAAACAATACATAAAAAGGGTTGTACAAAATATGATACCGTATAACCTTGTAGGCCAAAATCGATCGCTGAGAGCGTGATGTCATCAATCTGGGACATTTGTTCCCCTGTCAACACCTACAAACCAAAAATTGGACCAAGCATTAAAGATAGTTAGTATATCTTGTATTTTTTTGAATTCAAAGTGTACTATTCTATTTTAACATGCTACAAAATTTATACCTCAGGCATCGAAGTTGCAGCTATAGTAATTGGGGGAGGAGTATGGGAAACCACTGCTGCATCCTGAAATGCATATTATTTGTCTCAATTTAAATCGATGCATAAATGAAAATTCATTTATGTAATTACAAATTTAAAGTGACTAATAAATAAAATGCTACGAATTCAAATCAACACACCTGTGTTTGTCGCTCATGGGCAAACACCATGTCCGTCAACTCATTTGTCAGTGCGAAATCCTCAGTCATGCGGGCTTGACATCTACTCCCAAAAATCATGCACAGATGAGATGAGGATCCATCTACACCGACTGCATCATCTATCCCTGAGCATATCCCCGAGCAACTAACACACATATGCTGGATGGGCTCTCTATCACCACCTGGAGCAACTAATGGCTCATCATCCAATATAATAGGGTGTGATAATGATGTCCCATGCTAGATGATGGCACTATTCAACGTTGTGGCTGCCTGAAGAGTTTGTAGCTCCATCGACTCTTTCATCTCTACTGGGACAACCTGATACACCTTGGGTTTGGGTGCTAGGGGGTGGTGAATCTCCACGGGTAATCGCCTACGGGCTCCAGGTCTATCTTGGGCAGAGCCACCACCTCTACCATGGAACTCTCTCATGTCAAAATAGTTTGGGCGCACATTGAGCACAAACTCACAATATACTTTTCTCAAAAAATATAATGGCACCTCATAATTATTACAAGGTGGATCATCAAAAACCATCCACCACCTCTGTCAAAAAATATTCTTCATCTGCACATTGGTACACCAATGTATGGGAAACCTCTTTTCATTAAGTGGTAATGACTGACCAGTTTTGGGATCAATGAAAAGGGTACATATTTGTTGTTTACTAATATTTTTGTTTTTTACTCCCTCGTATGATAGCCCATCGGCATAGAATTGATGACACCTATCCCTAAATCTTCCCCATTTGGTAATTTGTGTGCAAACAACTATGGCACCACTAGCTAATGTTTCTAGGCTAGTGGCGAGGGATTGATGATGCTCAAGTTCAGATGTTTTTAATTTAACAATCAGTCTATTGATTTTAGACGTATTTTGTCCTAACTGATTAATTAATTGCTCCTATTTTTCAGGTGTGCGGTCAAAAGGAGGAATTGGGGGTGTATCTTGTGGGTTTTCAAGAGGTGAATTTGGTTGTTCTTGTTGTGGATTAGAAGAATCTGGTTTTTGAAACAGAAAATGAAAAAACCTAATCAAAATTAATGAAATTAAATTCAAAATGTAAAACAAATTGAACAAACGGGAAAGATAGACAAAAAAAAAACCAAAAAAAACCTTGATCCATAGTCTGGAGGAGAAATCTAGCACCCCGTTCGCAGTTTAGGAGAGAAAATGAAGAAAAAATGAAGTAAAAATGTGCTATTCACTGGAAAATAAGACCCAGTTTTGTTTTTTTAAACTTTTTTTGACAGGCACCGCGTACGCGGTTATCTTGGGATTATTAGTGCGTACGTGCTCATTTTCCTATAAGTAGCTCGTATGCGCTCATTTTCCTAGGCATAGCGCGTACGTGCTCATTTTCCTAAAAGTAGTGCTCGGGAACAACAAACCTAAGCGTGTACGTGGTGAATTCAAATTTTAGAACTACGTATGCGCTGCTTGTTTTTCCATATTTTTTTTGGGTGGTGTCCACTTTTCTAACCATCATCTTTGTGCACATACTCATATATATATATATATATATATATATATAAACTTTTGACCTGTTATATAAAATCAAATCATATATAAGAACAAAATTAACTTAAATAATCAATTTCAAATCTAATGTACTTACCGACACATCCATCTAACCAAATCCAATATTGTGTACATTCTATCCCACGATCTTTAATATCTTCAAAAAACATTCCAAAACAATGTGCTACATAGCTCCTATCATGACACGTATCATCACTGATATAGAAATGAACCTTTTTGATGATAATCCGTTCATTTTCAGTACTCTCTACACCATCCACATGAAATTGTGCATGTCTATAGCAAACTTGTACAAATATTTCAACTTGATCAGAATGATAATATTGACTTTGAATTTCTGTGTGAGGACTAAATGTATAGTTCTCAGAGAAATCTACAATTGAAAGATTACAACCTGGTGGAAAATAATTCTTTGAATCATGAAACTGTTTAGCCTGCCATCTTGCACCATGACGATGTTGGATATGTGGATATATCATATTATGAAATCTATCTATAAACTGAATGCAGGGCAATTTACTCTCTTTCAACGTATTTTTTTTGGATTCAGTTCCTGACTTACTTTGGTATGTCTCATATTCAAATCTCTTCCATATAACTAGTGCATGAAAATCAATATTCTCAGTTTGCAACACAAACTTACTCAAAAATCCACAATCATTGCATTCACCTTTTATACATTGTATTTTGAACTCATCTGAATCTTCTAATTTATCACATAAAATAGACTTCACAAATTGTGTTGTACTTGTAGGAATGACTAGATTTGGATTAATTGTTGCCATGAACTTCTTATATGACTGCAAGTGTAGATGGAATTCAACATGATTTTAACAACAAGAAGTTTCACATACCTTATTTATGCGTACAAAGCAAGGACAAAATCTCTCAAACATCCTTTGGCAAATCTTTACATCTGAAAATTCTTGCTTGAATGCTTCAAACAATTCACTTTGTGTTGTATCTAAGAAATGTTTTGGATGTGTAATATTTTTACCATCTTCATCTATCATCTGCATAGTGTCCCTTCTATTGGAAGAAACATGAGATTGGTTGGTCCAATAATCAATGACTTGTCTTTTTACATCTTCAGACATTCTGTCTTTTCTAGGAACCCTACAAATATTTACCCAATTCTTTTCAATGTTTTTATCCAACATATTTCTCTTCCTAATGTATCTTTGAACAGTTTTTCTAGATACATGCATTAATTGAGAAATTGCATTAACTTATTTTCTATTAATCAATTCCAAGTACTAGTAATCATAGTCATCAATGCTCTACGTGCAACACTTAAATCAACAATTCGACTTGTGTTGTCAATACAATTCAATGCTTCTTGTAAATTTTTAATTATAGTTTCTTTTACTAATGTATCAGGAGAACTTTTCTTATTACCAACACCCAATAACTCCAAAACAGGTTGCATTTCCCTTTTCTTAAATAACTTAACAAATAATTGTGCTCTTCCAATAATAGACTTATTTTTAAAATAAGCATCCCACAATTTCTTACAATGCAATTTTAATGTGCTTTCAAGTATCATATCTTTAGATGGAATTTCATTAAAAAGACTATCTTCATCCATTTTCATCAGATTTTCCATACTAGAAAAAAAATTCATCTCCTACCTGAGTAGATGTTTCTTGAACATCATCATGTTGATCTTGAACAACAACGGATTGTTGTTGACTACGTTTTGTATGACCTTTCATCTCATCGTCCCTTTTATGATCATACAACCTTGATCTAGTCCTCTTATTCCTCATTGCAAAAAAATTTAGATCTTCAAAATTTCGTGCTTTGAACCTAAAAACAAAAACATGCAAATATGCAGATCTTCAAAATTTAGTGCTTTGAACTAAAAAGGTTATATATCTAGTTACTTTTCCTCGGTTCTTAACAAAAAAAATGTAATTAATGAAATGTATAAATAATTTTGCATTCTTAAACTTAACATGTGTAAATTTAATCCATTTAGATCATTTGACTTGAAGTCCAATTTTTATAATTTAAAAAATAAAAAAATAAGGCTCAAGAAATTTAGGAGCATTGATAAAAAGTAAGAAATTAAGTATACTTCAATTAGATACATTTGACTATATGCAATGTACATATGAACATGATTTAATAACATTAATTGCTTGAAATCACTTAGCTAATATATAGAGAATTTGAGTCAAGTATTAGGAAATAAAATATAATATAATTCAGTACTGAATAGTGTTAGATATATACTCAATTTCATTAAAGTGTTTAAATATATTTTACAAATTCAATATTTAGTTAGATTTTAAGTATGTAAATTTATACGAATTAATCTACTCATATAGTAAATAAGTTATATCTAGTTACTTTTCCTTGTTCTTAACAAACAAAATGTGATTAATGAAATGTATAAATAATTTTGTTTTCTTAAACTTTTTAAATTGAATAAATGAAACATGTGTAAATTTCATCCATTTAGATCATTTGTCTTAAACTCCAATTTTTAAAATTCAGAAAATGAAAAAACAACATTCAAGAAATAAGAGCTTTGATCTAAAGAGCAAGAAATTAAGTTTACTTGGATTCTACATTTGACTATGCAATGTACAATGAACATGATTTAATAACATTAATAACATGATTTAATAACAATAATTGAAAAAATAATTTAAGATAACATAATTGAAAATAAATGATTGAAGCGTAATTAACAAATAATAAAATAAAGTTTTAAAATTAATCTAAAAAATATTTAATTTCCAAAAAAACATCTAATATTGTAAATTAAGCATGATTGAAAAAATAAATTAAAATAACATACTTGGAAAGGGTAGATGCCTTCCGAAAAAAAAATCAAAATCTTCGCCCCTTTATAAAATTAAAAATATTCGCCCCTTTATAATCTTCCTACTCGCTCCAAAATGCCACTTTATTTGAGAAAAAAAAAATGATTTTTTGCAAAAATAGCTCTTATTATTTTCGCACTTGATTGTTTTGGATTTTTTAATGAGAAAAAAAACTTTTTTTATATGTGGTTCAGGTGACCGGTCGCTTGTACGACTAGTCGCGTCGGCCGGAACAACTTATGTGGAATGCCAAGTGGCAGCCACATCAACAAAAATGATTTTTTTCAAACTTATCACTTTTGCAACAAAATTCAATAAGTAAATTAAACTTATTAAAAAAATTAAAAATACCCTTTTGTAGAGATCGAAGTCACGATTCTACTCGTATAATTTTTTTAATGTTTTAATTACATTTAATATATAAAAATTAAAAATACTACAACTAGGTATTCTTTTGTTCGATAACAGGTTGCTTTGAAAAACAAAACAAAAATATCGAATCACTTCAAAAAAAAAAAAAAATATGGTTCACTAGAAGAGAGAGTCTTCTCCAAAAGGGTATTTTTAGTTTTTTGATTATCATAAATTGAATAGTCAAATTGTGGTGGGAGACATAAACTGTCAAATTTTGGTGTATTTGACTTCCAAATGCTATAAAAAAGAAAATGTACATCAATTTTTATTTTTTTTCATGCACTGTATAAATATGTGATCTATAACAGATATCAAAATCGAAAAAAAGTTTATTTACATTTTCTTTTGAGGTGGGAACTAAACCCCCCGTTTTTCAGCGTTTTTCAGCAATAAAAAAATGGACTTTAAAGCTAAAAAAAACATATAAATTACTGACAATTTTTTTTTGAAAAATAGTAACTTAAACTTCAACAAATTATACACATTTAATCAATTTACATCATCTTCAAATTCAAAATACAAATGGCACTTTTATGGCGATGAAATTGAACAATTATTGTTGTGTTAGCCTTTTCCTTTGTAAAAGTGTGACACAGGTTTGTACTTTTACCCATAGGGTTTGTATAAATTGATGTAAGATCTCATTGTAGATCATGGTCATGGTCATGGAATGAAAAATCATATGCGAAGGAGATTTGGTCAATCATAGGTGATCGAATTGGGTTTATGTAAGAGGTCAAAGGCCTCTAGTATTGAGCTTAACTGGGACTGTAATCAGGCATGGTAGATGCTATCACTGGCAGTTCATTCTTCTGGATTGTTGTCCAATTATATTGAGGTGGTTATAACCTCTCTGTAGTCAGTCAGACTCCTTTGTAATGAGTAGTACGCTCTAGGCAGTGTGCCTTCCTGCATATGCAGGCCCCTTATTGTATCACATACTTTTTGCAGAAGTATTATCTGATTGTGGGTAGGCTTCCCACTATGGTTTTTCCCTTTACCGGGTTTTCCACGTACAAATCATGATGTTATGTGGTATGGTTGCATTGTGTTAGTTCTCTATTTCATTCTTAAGTTTTATTGCTTACCGGTATCTGTTTCTGCTATTCCGATATTCAATGTTTATGTGCTCCGGTTAAAGGTTATAAAGTGGTTTGATTAATATAATCTGTTGACAACTAATTCACCCCCCCCTCCCCCCCCCCCCTCTTAGTTGTCCACCGGTTATTCTAACAATATTATGAGTAGGCAAAGTACCACTAGTTTCATCCAATTGATAGACTTTAACAATGTTGCCTCTTCTTTTTGTCTTGGCCAACCATATTAACTTTGCATCCCTTCCCATTTAATTATGGGATAGTGCCAACTTTCCAAGTATTTGAGCATTCAATACTTGAAAACCTTACTTTGTTTGCTCACCCTCCCTAACATTGGGAGATTTCTTCTTTACTATTTCAATAGGCACCAAAACGTGTTTGGATCTACATCATATTCACTAATTCTTTAACGAAAGAAATGGGCATCAATGCTAGGTTCTTGTTTGTTCTCTTCTTTAATGGCACCATAATAACTAAGGTAATAATGAATTGATAGAATGATTACCAGTTCCTCCTAATATACATCATTTTTTCTTTATATTTTATTTAATTGGTTCAGTAGTAGACCTACTTTGAACACTTTTAGGTTTCCCAGAGTAACATAATGGTCCCTAATTTTACATCATTGACCATTTCTCTTCTAGGCCATCATCTATCAATGTTGAATGTAGGGGAGGATTTTAATCCTCACCAAGACAATTATGTGGGTCTATACTCTGACCCTTATTAGGCTAAAAGTAGCTAAACAATTCAAACTTAAAAAATAATATATGCAACTCAATTCAAAAGGTGAAAGTCTTTTAAACATTTATGCGACTTAATTCAAAAGGTGAAAGTCTTTCAAACTTTATTAATATTTGCCAAGGAATTAAACACATTTAATAAGACTTCAATATTTCTCTATTTTTTGTGTATTCCTCTACTTATTTATGTACTCTACTAGCACCACAGTCGTCACTCATTTCCATACACAACCCAAATATTCTTCTAGTGTCTCTATTGGTTGACCTTCCTAAAACTCAAAATACTTACCACTCACTCCAAATTGAACAACAATTTATATTTGTCTCCAATTTTTTTTGTTTTACTTTACTTCCACACTACTCACCACTCACTCTAAATTGAACAATAATTTATATGTTTCAACATTTTTTTTTACTTCACACTATAGACTCCTCCATTTTAATGCTTGGCTGCAACTATTTCTTGATATTTTAATACCTCTATCTAATCCCACACATTATATCCCACTTTCCATACCCCTTTCGCCTCTTGTGCAACCTTCCACTAGAGATTCTTTTCTTTTCTTTATTATTCCATACTCCTATGCACAACAACTCTCTTCCTTTTTTTATGACCTTTGTGTGTCCCCTTTCCTCTTGCATTCATGTCCAAATTTTCACTATTTACTCACGCTTCTCTTCCATTTTTCAGTGCTAATTCTCTCTTGTCTATCCTTTTCATAGTAATTTTCCAGCTATGGTTATTGACTTCTCATTTCTTCTCTATGTCGATTTCTTTAATTTTGAGTTTTGGAGGTTCTATTTTCAAATTTCATGTGCCCTTTCACATCCCATTATTTTTTTCTACTTTCAAGTTCTTGGCACCCTCACAACTCGACATAGTCTCTTTATTGTTCATTCATTTGTCTCATTTCACATTCTTTCCAACAATGTGCCCATCTTTGCCATGGGCTTTTTTGATGTGTAAACTTTTAGATATATATCAATTTCATAGATGTCACAAAGAAATTTCTGATTGTGGAAACAAATTAGTAAGTGTTCATAAATTCTCTTACCAGAGAAACCATTAAAACAAAACTAAAAAATTAAATCTAAAACTGCCAAAATCCTAATTCAAAGAACTAGAATAGAGGTGTTGTTGATGATCGTTTTGTCAGGACACACCAAGTAGAGAATTTTTTAGTGTAACTCACAAAATCAGGGTTGAATGGTTGAACCATTCTTTTAGATTACTGACAGTCTACAATGAAGCCCTATCACTAAAGCTCAAATACTTTTTCTTTTTCCTCTTCCTTGACTTAGCCAGAAAAAGAATCCTCCACCAAAAACTCTTCTCTGCACTCTTCTTCTTCACTTGATGGAATCATCTCCACCATAATTCATCCCCAATTGTAGCTCGTACACTTATTTTCTTTTATGGGATCCAACACACCATATTTATGTCATCTCCACAAATATTTACTTACAGTATTCTCCACAACATCACACATTTTTTTTCTTGATACAAATTAATATCGATAATTTAGTTTGTATCTATATATTTACTCTCTTTTTCATCTCTACACTCACTACCTCACGTTTTTTTGACATGTGAATCATCTTCCTTAAACTCAAGAATGTCTAGTTTTACCTCTTCCTTGATTGTCAAATTACAACATCTTCTTTCTTTGTCACTGCTACAACATCTAGTTCACTATCAACTATTCCTTCCAATACCTTTACGTCCTCTAAATAAATCTTAGCTAAAACTATATTTTCATATTTTTTCTTCCTTCTGCACTATCTCAACTATTGAAAGCATTAAAATAATTGAAAATTATGGGTAAAAATACAAAGTTGTGTCACACTTTTATAAAGGAAATGGTCAATGTTGATTCAAATTTTTAAAGTAAATCAGTAGAAATTGAAATATGTGTTTTGAATTTTGAAATGATGTAAACTAATTAAATTTATATTCTTTTGTCTATTTTATGTTTGTAATTTTAACAAAATTTAAAAAAAAAATTGAATGTAGTTTTTTATAAAGTAAACACCATAATTTAGTTGCTGATAAAACGCTGAAATTGAAGTTAAACAAGCCACCACACTTTAATTAGTAAATATTACTTTTTTTTTATCAATGTTTTTGTGTATATTGATAACTTAAAACTTTAGTGCATGGATACATTTTTTACTATTT
This sequence comes from Cryptomeria japonica, assembly GCF_030272615.1. Classification (NCBI taxonomy): domain Eukaryota; kingdom Viridiplantae; phylum Streptophyta; class Pinopsida; order Cupressales; family Cupressaceae; genus Cryptomeria; species Cryptomeria japonica. The sequence goes on along the minus strand of NC_081414.1, from coordinate 282,685,554 downwards.
TTTATAAATATATATTTTTTAATAAATTTGAAAACTTGCGTGTGCTGAAATATAACTCTTTCCAATTCCCACCAGTTTTTTTTCTTAATTATTTATCCAAATTAGAAAAGAATTATATCATCTTGACATAGATTCCTTTCTCTACTGCATCATATTTTTTTTCAAAAATTTTAAATAAATTTTAGTATTTTTCCTTGACAAGATAATCAACCTTATATTTTAGTGTTGATGACCTACTTTCAATAAAAATAAGATATAAAATATAAAAAGTAATTTAAATATTAAAAGATATATATTTTTGAAAATTCACTTATAGATCTATAAAAGGGTATTTTCACATTTCAAAAAAAATATTATTTATAAGAGTAGGAGTTGTTAAAACATCAAGTTTTATTTATTTTATTTTTTTAATTATACCCAAAGTGGTATAAAATATACATTTAGTACACACTTCCAATTGGAAAAGTTGTGGTCCACATATAACTTAGCTATAATGAATCTATATAGACCATATGTTTGACTAAAATTAATCTTTAGTTAAAATTACTTAAATTCACTTGTGCTGATAAGTTAGCCTGAAACGTGACACAATTTTGTGCTTTTACAAAATTCTTTCTAGAAATCAAACATACATTTCACTTTTCTTTACTTTCTTCCGTATACTAGATTAGAATTAAGGAATACTATTTTCTAGCTTTCTTTATTGTGTATGCATTTAATACACGATCATGAATAGCCCGCCTATTGAATTAATGTAATGCCCATCCCTAATTCATATTTTCTCTTATGCATTGATAGGCTTTATGGACTTGGATTAGACTCTTTTATGATGCTTTGGTGGATGATTATGGATCTATTTATATTATAGATGCTTATAGTTGATGCTTGACATTTCATATTGACAATTGATATGTTATGGTTTATATGGATGGTGATACATTAAGGACTTTTACGATGATTGGACATATGTTGGATATTTGTGAGCACTCATTATGTGTTGTAGAGATTTATATATGTTTATGTTGAGATCATGCTATGTGCTAACCCTACTGCTTCACATGATATATGATGATATCATTGGGGACGTTATGGTTGTCGTGATTGTATTATTGTTGTATTCATGAAAGAGATGATATTGTACCACTCATTTATGAGCTAGGTATGATGTCACAACTCTCTTTCACTTGCCCTATTACTTTATGTTATATGCAATGTATATGTTGTTGTATAGACATTGGTGTTGTGCGGGATTGCAAGTACTAGACATCGATTCCGCCTGGTTTCACAGGTCTAAGCATGTCTTTAATCCCAATGGCAAGTTGATTGAAGGTGACATGAGACCCTATCAAACACTTTGTTGAACACCTGAAATACTGAGAGGGGAGAGGTGAATCAGTGTTCCCTTGAACTTTTTATTTTTTTTTTAAAATCAACCACATAACATCACTCAGCTAAAGAATAAACAAGATGGTAGACACTAAAGTACACCACATAACACATAGATTTATATGTAGAAAAACCAAGATGGGAAAAACCATGGAGAGGGATAACTCTCAGTAATATGTAACCAGTTATAGTAATACAAATACAAGTGGCTCACTGTCGGATGGACTCACTGTCCAAAGTGATAGCTTACAACTAGTAATACACAAATAAACCGTTATGTTGCATCTATCATATGCATGAGATACAATTCCAATTAAGCACATAATCTATATTACAATCGCTCTACAAAATCACTTTCACATTTACTGTCTGATTGCATATACAATACACCACATCATATGATCAAAAGATCATATGTCTAAACATTGCTCGCTAATTTCATTATATACTAAACATGTCTTCATAAAGTCATCTCTAACCGAGGTAAAGGATAAGCTCCAAAAATCCTTTACACGCCACACTATACTGATTATGTTATGTTAAAGAAGTCGACCAAATCACAAAAGGACTTCAAATCTTGAAATATAAAATATCAAAATTGTCGATGATTCCGGAAAGGACTGGACCAAAAACGCCATGCTGCATTAACCAAGCAAAACAAAGTGCCTTATTACCAGATCCATAACAAAGATGTAATCATGCATCAACACTAGAATGTTTAGATGTAGTCTTCTAAAGAGGTTTACACCATGATCCTAAAGCCATATGAGATTTTCGGACCAGTAATAGTACTAGACTGTATGAAGCTTATGTTGGAATGTGTCGAACCAATGTTGCTAGATCCAAAAACATCAATGGTATCAATGAAAATATGCTAACACACTCTAGGCTTAGTTGGTACCTTGTTAGTCCTGTGTCTTGGCTAGAATTGCCTTGTTAGGCATCATATGGTATTTTATGTGATCCCTATGTTGGGATGTATGTGGAATTGTGATTATTAATTAATTGATTTATATAGTTTATTAATAATAAATTAAAACTAATCATTAATCTTTATATTTTAATATTATATGTATTTAATTATTGAGGGTTATTTATATGTTAGTGTTTATTTTGTGGATTTATTTTTAATTTATTATTTGTTTTATTTATGCTTTTGATTTATTTTATTTAATGACTATTGGTTTATTTTTATTATTTATTATTTATTCTTATTTGATTATTATTTATTTACCTACCCTCTTTTATTATTGGCTTTTGAGAGTTGCATTGGAGATTTATATTATTTTATTATCATTTACCTTAGTTTTTGTAATGGTTTGTAGAGTTTATTATATTTTTCATTATTTTGAGTAGGTCGTGATGGGTTATGATTTTTGGTTAATTTTTACTAATATGGAGATTTGAGATTTTTGGGAGGTTCTTATTTTGACTAGAAAAAAAATATTATTGCATTTTGAATATTTGGTTGGGAATGAAGTTTTCTGCATATGCGTGAAGATTGGAGCTTGACTTTGGGGTTTTCTCTTCTGCAACTTTTCTTTCCATCACTTCTAATTCCAAGTTAGAGGATTTAAACCATTTTGTGCATTTTATTTTCAAAAGATTGTCTTCTTTGTGCCTATGGAAAGGAACTTTATGATTTTTGTGTGTTGTGAGATTGTTTCTGTGCATATTACAATTGCTGGAACTTTATTTCGATGGTTTGGGTTACCTTAGTTTGCATTACTGGTAGTGAAATCTTTGGTGCATTATTGCCTTGAGTTTTGATATTTTGGATTTATTATTGTTCTGGGAGATTCTTGGTATCCTATGCCTTGGAGCGTCTATTTGTCTTGCATCTCTGTGTTGACATTTCTATTCTTGCATTGCCATGGGTGTGGCTTTGAAGTTCTTTGATTATCGGGAGTCTTTTATTCTTTGAATGAATTGAGTATGCCATCGAGAAGCTGTATGTTATGATCTGGTACTTTAATCTTGAAAATTAATTATGTATTCCTATTCCGGGTTGTGCGACATCCTTGGGACCTCCTATGGGAGCTGTAATTCGCCTTTGTGTTGTTTTTGTATTCTTTCATTCATTTTTCAATTGAGTCTAAGACCATTTTTATCCTTTGTTGGGAGTGTTCTGAAGTATATGCTATATGTGCTATTTTATTGTGTGTATGTGCCACTCTGTTGAGTATTCGAGTGCTAGTCTGAATATTGTATGCGTCATTTCGTCTTGCACAGGTGTCATTCTATGTTGCATAAATGCTATAGTATATTCTGTAAGTGTCATAGTTTTCTGTATATGTGCTGCAGGATTTTGTATATGCACCAAACAGTTAAGCGAAGGCATCCGAGTTTGTGTTGAATGCGGCAGTGTAATGTGTGATTGTGCTAGTCTATTGTTCTTGTTTTGTCAGTTGAATTTTCCAATCTGAGATTTATTTTGCCAGTCTAGAGGCTTGCTCGGTTTATCTATGTTTTTTTCCTGTGTTTTTCCAGCGATGGTATTATTAGATCAAACATGGCTTTTGGTTGTTTTTGGCTTCTTGATAGATTTTTATGGATCACAGTGACTATTGGAATTCTTATTTGGAATTATACCATGATTCAGGTTTATGGATCTTGGATGAATATCATTATTTTTTGATATTATTGCATTATGGAATTATGAATCAGATATATTTATGACTCTTTTCTAGGTTATGGATCCCTTGGTGGGATATTATGTGATTTCCTTGGAAGAGACTTATTTGTATATTTTCTTGAGTATTTCATGTTATACCCAAGGTCTAAGAGCATGATGTTGGTATTATGGATGACATTGTCATGTGTTGCATTGGTTTTGTCATTGATGTCAACACTTATCTTCTTGGAGGTCTACATTGTTGTTTTGGTACTATGGTTATATTGGTTTACTGTTGAACCGGAAATATGGTTCACCGATATGGTTAGTGGCTTATGCATAGTCACCAGTATGTGTTCACCCACAGGTTATATTGTTCACCGACAATGATGATGATTTGTTATCATCTGGAGATCATTTGGTTATGTCAAAGACATGGACTAAAAGTTTGGTTTTGGTGTTTTGCTTATTGGTCTAATCGGGTTGATAGATTTGCCTTTACTGGCAGATAGGTCTAGGTTATGGACCGGTACTCCAGATCAACATGACACATTATGGAGATTGTTAATTGATTGGATATTGTGGTAAATGTATTGAGCCAACATGTTGTATCACATCAAGACTTATTTGTAATTAATTTAAATGCAATATCTTTAGTGAGATGACCTATTCATTTGGTCTTAGGTTTTGTATAAATGATTGTAAGATCTTGTTGAAGATTGGGATAGAGGATATGGTATGAGTGTATTCGAATATTGAAGAGCAAAAACAAGCAGATCCTTGTTCAAATCACACAAACATTATTCGAAGGTTGAAGGAACGTTATGAAGGTGTTTTTGACACTCATGTTCAAAGCTTAACCGGTACTGAATCTAGCATTGGAGATGCTATTTTGAGCAGTATATTATTATTGGATCTAACCATCCAATTGTGTAGTCAATGTGACTCCTAATTTGTGATTGAGCAGTGATCTCTAGGTGGTTGGCCTTTCTGCATGTGCATACCCCATTTGTATACACATACTATTTGCAGTGGTATCATCTGATTGTGGGTAAGTTTTCCCACATTGGTTTTTCCCTTATTGGGTTTCCACGTCAAAATATCTATGTTATGTGTTGTGGATATTGTTTCTATTTCTATTTCATGCATTAAGTTATATTGGTATTGCTATAACTATTAATCTATTTTACCGAAACTTAAGTTTGGTTTACCGACATTAAGTTTAAATTGGAATAAATTGCATTTGGATTACAATTTATTGAAAACTGGTTTACAATTGATTCACCCCCCTCTCCCCCCCCCCCACTCAGTTGTCCTTCCCGAGACCTAACAATTGGTATCAGAGCTAAGTCCTCTTTTTGTAGAAGCCTAACAACTTGATCAGATCCTATGGCAACAAATATTTTCAGGAAAGACAGTCCGAAGCTTGATGGAACTAACTATGGCATATGGAAAATCAGAATGGAAACACATCTGAATTGCATTGGAAGAGATATATGGGATGTTACAAAGAAAGGCTATGTTGCTCCTATTCGGAATCAACCTCATCCACCAACATTGGCTAAGGACATGGACAATGATTGCAAAGCAAGAGAAGCACTTCTGAGCGCATTATCAGATCAACAAATCATGGGATTATTAGACCGATCTATTGCTAAAGCTATCTGGGATAAACTGGAAATACTGAATGAAGGAGATACCATTGTCAAGATTGCAAAACTGGAATGTTATCGGGTCAGGTATGAAAATTTGAAAATGGAAGAAGATGAAATAATTTTTGCATTTATGGAAAGAGCTAATGAAATTGTTCTAGGAATACAATGTTGTGGAGGATCCTTAAGTGAAGATGAAATTGTGTCTAAAGTTTTAAGAGAATTGCCACCGGCTTACAAAATAAAAGTAACTTCTATTAATGAAATGAGAACAATGCCTAATACTTCAGTTCTAGAGATACTTTGGTTGGAAAACTTTCAACATTTGATCTTGAAGAATTTGGTCCTATTGCTACTATAAAGACTGATTTAGCTTTCAAATAATTATCATCATCATCAAAATCATCATCATCTAACAAAACTGATTGGAAAGGACTTTATGCAAAAGAACTTGAAGATATGAGGAGAGAAAATGAAGAACTTGAAGAACTTGAAGCACTATTTGCAAGGAAAATGTCTAAAGGTCCTGCAGGAAGTAAGTATGAAGGTAAATCACCTTTCAAATGTTTAAATTGCAATAAAATTGGTTATATGGCATCTAGATGCCCTGATAGACATGCAAGATTAAGGGAGGAAGCAAAAAGATCATATAAGCCTAACCCTGAATATCAGAGATATAGATTCAAGAAAAACAGAGATAAGTCATGTTACTATGTAGATGAAGATGTTACAAATGACTCAGATGAAGATCTAGGAAATAATGGATGGGATTTTGTTTCAACAAAGGAATATAAACTGACACCTATTGTCAAATCGGTAGAGCAGGCATTGGCAGCAAAAATTGAAGAAAAAGATGAATGGATTATAGATAGTGGATGTTCGCATCATATGACTGGTGATAAAAGCAAATTCTTATCTTTTCAGGAAATTCATAGAGGTCTATTAAGGTTTGGAGATGATAAAGCTTGTTTAATCAAAGGAAAAGGCACTATATCTTTGGATGGTAAGCATAATACTGACAATGTTTATTATGTATAAGGTTTGGAGATGATAAAGCTTGTTTAATCAAAGGAAAATGCACTATATCTTTGGATGGTAAGCATAATACTGACAATGTTTATTATGTATAAGGTTTAAAGAATAATCTTTTGAGTGTTGGTCAGTTAGTTGAAAAAGGATTTTAATTACAATTCAAGAATGGGAAAGCAAAATCATAAACAGAACTGGATTGGAGATTGCAATCGGTAATCAAACTAAAGGTAATATCTTTCACTTGAATACCAGTGATAAAACATGTTTGATTGCACATATTGATGAAAGTTGGTTATAGCATAAAAGACTCTATCATGTGAATTTTGATTGCATTGTAAATATTAGTTAAACTAAGGTAGTAAGGGATTTACCTAAGATTGTGAAACCTCGAAATCCAGTATGTAAGGAATGTCAAATGGGAAAGCAAGTTAGAACAACATTTAAGAGCATTACTTGAGAAATCAAATAATATTCTTGATTTAATTCATACTGATTTGTGTGGTCCTGCAAGAATAAGAAGTCTACAAGGAGATAGATACTTTATACTAATAATTGATGATTACTCTTGAATGTGTTGGGATACTTTTCTCAAGGATAAATCAAAAGCTTTTGGAAGATCCAAGATATTCAAGGCAATGGTAGAGAATGAAACTGACAAGAAAATCAAATGTTTAAGATCAAATCAAGGAGGAGAATTTACATCTAGGGAATTTAATGCATTTTGTGAAGTGAATGGAATCAAAAGATAACTATTAGCACCCTGGACACCCCGACAGAATGGAGTTGTGGAAAGGAAGAACATAAATATCCTGGATGCAGCAAGAACAATGTTAATGGAAGCAAATCTACCTCATGTATACTGGAGAGAAGCAATGAATACAATGGTTTATACTTTCAACAGAGTTCACATCAAAAGTGAAACCGGTAAGACCCCTTATGAACTATGGTTTGGTCATATTCCTACTCTTAAGTATTTCAAAATATTTAGAAGCAAATGTTATATTAGAAGAGATGAGTATATTGGCAAGTTTGATCCTAGAAGTGATGAAGGAATATTTCTTGGTTATTCATCTAAAAGCAAGGTATATAGATGTTATAATAAAAGGTTACAAAAAATCATTGAGAGTACTAATGTGAAGATAGATGAACACTTTAGAGGATATTCAAGATCTATAGAACCGACAGTTGAAATGATTATAAATGAACCAGCACAGACTGCACTAGTACAAAATGAAGACCCAGTCACACCGGCATCATCAGAAAACTCAACAATAACTGAAGAACAACAACTTGTGAATGTTAATCAGGACAAACCCAGGTATGCAAGATTGAATCATTCAGAGAATCAGATAATTGGAAACAAGAATCAAGGTGTTATGACTAGAGGAAGATTGGCAAATGAAGAGGTATGTTTAATCTCTCAAGTTGAACCAACATCTATTATTGAAGCATGTAAGGATGAACATTGGATAAAAGCAATGGAAGATAAAAAAATTTCTAGGTTTGTAGATTTCACAAATAGATAAAGGTATATTCATATGTCATATAAAGTACTTGAAGGAACTTTTGAAGAAATTTGGTATGGAAAATTCCAAACTAGTAAGTACTCCTATGACTACAACTGACAAGTTGACATTGAAGAATGATTCAGCTCCTATTAATCCAATAAGGTACAAATCTATGATTGAAGGTTTACTGTATTTGACACAAACAAGACCTAATATAATGAATGCAGTGTGTATTGTTTCAAGATTTCAAAGCAATCCTAAAGAAAATTATGAATCAATAGCTAAAAGGATTTTCTAGTACCTACAAGGCACAACAAATCTTGGTCTATGGTATCCTAAAGATGAAAATTTTAATTTATGTGCATACACCGATGCAAATTGGGTAGGAGATGTAGATGACAGAAAGAGTACCACTGGCGGTGCATTCTTTCTTGGTAGTAGATTGATTTCATGGATCAACAAGTATCCGACTTGTACACCACTATCGACAATAGAATCAAAATATGTTGCAACAACAACTAATTGTACTTAGGTATTATGGATTAAGAAAATGTTGAAGGATATAAAGTTAAAATGCAAAGAACCAATAATCATTTATTGTGATAATTCAACAACAATTGATATATCAAAGAATCTAGTATTTCACTCTAAGACAAAGCGTGTTTCTATTAAGTATAATTTTCTGAAAGAGAATGTTGAAGCAAATGAAGTGAAATTGGTTTATGAGAATACTAAAGAGAAAATTGCAGATATCTTTACAAAGCCTTTGCCTAAGGAAACATTTGAATATCTCAGAGAGCAGCTTGGGGTAACTTCCCCACCGACAGAGACTTAGATGTTGAAGATTGACATCAAATCGACAGGAAGTAACAGAAAAAACTTTTTCCGGCTTTGATGGAGGAGAGCTACTGCTCAGGGGGAGTAGTTGGCTGAATGTTAAGTTTTGAATTTTTAACTACTTTGGCATTTGATGTCAAAGGGGGAGAGATATCTATGGAAAACTATTATTCCTTGGGGGAGAGATTATTCATTGGGAAAGAGATATACTCTTTCGATATATGTATTTTGGTTTTGGTTTCTGTTTCTATTATAGAACTTTGTATTGATCTATCTTTGGGAGATTGATTGGTTTACTGGTTTTGGCATTATGTTTTTGGCACTTAGCTGTTTTTCCATCTAGTGTTGCCATTAATGCCAAAGGGGGAGATTGCTGGTATTATGGATGACTTTGTCATGTGTTGCATTGGTTTTGTCATTTATGTTAACACTTATCTTCTTGGAGGTCTACATTGTTGTTTTGGTACTATGGTTATATTGGTTTACTGTTGAACCGACAATATTGTTCACTGGTATGGTTAGTGGCTTATGCACAGTCACCGGTATGTGTTCACCCGCAAGTTATATTGTTCACCAACAACAAATCATCATCTGGAGATCATTTGGTTATGTTGAAGATATGGACTGGAGGTTTGGTTTTGGTGTTTTTCTTATTGGTCTAATCGGGTTGATAGATTTGCCTTTACCGATAGATAGGTCTAGGTTATGGACCGGTACTCCAGATCAGCACGACACGTTATGGAGATTGTTTATTGATTGGATATTGTAGTAAATGTATTGAGCCGACATGTTGTATCGCATCAAGACTTATTTGTAAATGATTTAAATGTAATATCTTTAGTGAGACGACCTATTCATTTGGTCTTAGGTTTTGTATAAATGATTGTATGATCTTATTGAAGATCAGGATAGAGGATATGGTATGAGTGTATTCGAATATAGAAGAGCGAAAATAAGCAGATCCTTGTGCGAATCATGCAGACATTATTCAAAGGTCGAAGGAAGGTTATTAAGGTGTTTTTGACACTCATGTTCAGAGCCTAACCGGTACTGAATCCAACATTGGAGATGCTATTTTGAGCAATACATTATCATTAGATTTAACCATCCAATTGTGTAGTCAGTGTGACTCTTAATTTATGATTGAGCAGTGAGCTCTAGGTGGTTGGCCTTTCTACATGTGCAGACCCCATTTGTATACACATACTATCTGCAGTAGTATCATCTGATTGTGGGTAAGGTTTCCCATCGTGGTTTTTCTCTTACCGGGTTTCCACGTCAAAATATTTGTGTTATGTGTTGTGGATATTGTTTCTATTTTTGTTTGATGCATTAAGTTATACCGGTATTGTTATAATTGTTAATCTGTTTTACCGACACTTAAGTTTGGTTTACCGACATTAAGTTTAAATTAGAATAACTTGCATTTGGATTAGAATTTATTGACAATTGTTTCACAACTGATTCACCCCCCCTCAGTTGTCCTTCCGAGGACCTAAAAATTGGTATTAGAGCTAAGTCCTCTTTTTGTAGAAGCTTAACAACTTGAGGAGATCTTATGGCAACAAATATTTTTAGGAAGGACAGTTCGAAGCTTGATGGAACTAACTATGGCATATGGAAAATCAAAATGGAAACACATCTAAACTGCATTGGAAGAGATATATGGGATGTTACAAAAAATGGCTATGTTGCTCCTATTCTGAATCAACCTCATCCACCAACATTGGCTAAGGACATGGACAATGATTGCAAAGCAAGAGAAGCACTTCTGAGCGCATTATCAGATCAACAAATCATGAGATTATCATATCGATCTACTGCTAAATCCATTTGGGATAAACTGGAAACACTGAATGAAGGAGAGACCGCTGTCAATATTGCAAAACTGGAATGTTACCGGGTTAGGTATGAAAATTTGAAAATGGAAGAAGATGAAAGAATTTCTTCACTTATGGAAAGAGTTAATGAAATTATTTTAGGAATACAATGTTGTGGAGGATCCTTAAGTGAAGATGAAATTGTGTCTAAAGTTTAAAGAGCATTGCCACTGGCTTACAAAGTGAAAGTAACTGCTATTAATGAAATGAGAACAATGCCTAATACTTCAGTTTCTAGAGATACTTTGGTTGGAAAACTTTCAGCATTTGAGCTTGAAGAATTTGGTCATGTTTCTACTATAAAGGCTGATTTATCTTTCAAATCATCATCATCATCATCATCATCATCATCATCATCATCATCATCATCATCATCATCAAACAAAACTGATTGGAAAGGACTTTATGCAAAAGAACTTGAAGATACGAGGAGAGAAAATGAAGAACTTGAAGAACTTGAAGCACTATTTGCAAGGAAAATGCCTAAAGGTCCAGCAGGAAGTAAGTATGAAGGTAAAGCACCTTTCAAATGTTTTAATTACAATAAAATTGGTCATATGGCATCTAGATGTCCCGATAGACATGCAAGATTAAGGGATGAAGCAAAAAGATCATATAAGCCTAACCCTGAATATCAGAGATATAGATTCAAGAAAAACAGAGATAAGTCATGTTACTATGTAGATGAAGGTGTTAAAGATGACTCAAATGAAGATCCAGCAGATAACGGATGGGATTTTGTTGCAATAAAGGAAGATCAACCGACACCTATTGTCAAACCGGTAGAGCAGGCACTGGCAGCAAAAATTGAAGAAAAAGATGAATGGATTATAGATAGTGGATGCTTGCATCATATGACTGGTGATAAAAGCAAATTCTTATCTTTTCAGGAAATTCATGGAGGTCTATTAAGGTTTAGAGATGATAAAGCTTGTTTAATCAAAGGAAAAGGCACTACATCTTTGGATGGTAAGCATAATACTGACAATGTTTATTATGTAGAAGGTTTAAAGCATAATCTTTTGAGTGTTGGTTAGTTAGTTGAAAAAGGATTCCAATTACAATTCAAGAATGGGAAATGCAAAATCATAAACAAAACTGGATTGGAGATTGCAACCGGTAATCAAACTAAAGGTAATATATTTCACTTGAATACCAGTGATAAAACATGTTTGATTGAACATATTGATGAATGTTGGTTATGGCATAAAAGACTATGTCATGTGAATTTTGATTGCATTGTAAAGGTCAGTTCAACTAAGGCAGTAAGGGATTTACCTAAGATTGTGGGTAAGGTTTTCCACCGTGGTTTTTCCCTTACTGGGTTTCCATGTCAAAATCTTTGTGTTATGTGTTATGGATATTGTTTTTGTTTCAGTTTCATGCATCAAGGTATATCGATATTGCTATAACTGTTAGTCTATTTTATCGACACTTAAGTTTGGTTTACCAACATTAAGTTTAAATTGGAATAACTTGCATTTGGATTATAATTTATTGACAATTGGTTCACAACTGATTCACCCCCCCCCACCCTCTTAGTTGTCATTCTTGAGACTTAACACATGATAGGGAGAGTGGGCTTACAAGCAAATATCGGGGTCATGAGAGATAGATCTCTAGGATCTCCCTTGTGTTGGGTGTTGGGGTCTAGAATGCCAGAAAATCTCATTTGAAGTTGTTTTGTAAACAATGATAATCTTAAATAATTAATCTAGATGGTTTAGTGATGAGGAAGCAACAGACTGGAAGGATAACCTTGAACCAACCAACCTCTAAGGCTCACAAACTCAACCAAAACCCTACTACCAAAGGGTCCTTATACAACACCAAGTCAAACAATGGTTAAAAAGACACTAAACAACACCTTGGAAGACTCAAAGGTTCCAATATGTCCATTTACAAACAACTAACACTCTCAAGTCTTGTGTGACTACACACACCCTTGCATACATGAGTGGGCTACTACTAGGCTTTGGGGTTTGAATGGCCCACTTGACCAATTCAATACAATGATCCTTGTAGGGGTGTTCTCACAACACCTTAACACAAATGAAACACGATTTCATGGTTTAGACCCACTGAAACACCAGTTTTGACTCACTTGCCCATAAACAGAACCGGTTGCAATTAGGCCTCCATTTGAAGGAATCAGGTGATAACTTTTGACACCCTAAGGATCTAGGGAAACAAATTATATTTTCAGATACCCTTTTTGGGAGTTCTCAACAATATCTTAGTTTTTGGTACCGGACCAACTTGCAGATATACCAACCTATACTACACTAATAGACCTAATAGGGCTATTAGACCTATTTGACTGAACGCCTTCCACAAACAGGTTTGGTTCTCCTAATGGGTGACCATAACTGACCATGAAATGTTATGTCAACCTAAAAATTACTCTTCTACCACATTCAAACCCCTTTCTAGTGCTCTACCACTCAATTCTCACACACTGCACTCATCAAACCGGTCTACAACATAAAGATACCAGACCTAGGGTTAGGTCTCCATTCTCTTCGCCCTGTTGTGTCCTCTTAATGGATTTTGGAACTAACATATGATACAGTGGTCTATCATCTCCTATAATGGAAGAGTGTTCAGTTAAGGATTGATAGGCCAAAACCCATTATTGCAGTCAAACCCTAAGGGTTTGAGGGTTTTAGGCTACCATGTAGAGATTTGCTTGTAGAATGGGGCAGTGATAACTTCAAGACTCCACACAAAATTAAAAACAAAGGTAAAAGAATATAGTTTCAAAATCTATACTATAAGCATTCTTGACAATCCACCTTTAGTATGCAATCAACAAAAATTAGACGATTTTCCGAGTTTCCAACAGTTCTTGATGCTTCAATTTCCTTTCCAAATCAACCAAAATCAACCAAATTACATATTTCGGTGTTTGGGGTCCTTAAAGTTGTCACCCCAAATGAAAACAACCTCCTCCAACCATTTTTCAAACTGACTAACCATTGGAGAATCACGACTTACAAAAAGTGCAAAAATGTCATGACAACAAATTGACAATATGACAATTTTTTCATTATTCAACCAACTTAGACCCAGACTATCATAGTCCCCCAAAATGATTACATTTGATTCTAAAACATAAAAAAATGACTCAAATAAGCCTTTAGCCACTTTATCCCTCAATTTATACCATTGTGACCCTTATTGACTCAATTTTCTCTACAAGACCCTAAATGAGAATTTGACCCAAACATGGACAAACTTGTCACACTCCTAGGAAATTGAATTAAAAAAAGGACCCATAGGGTCTTATTACATTACTTCTAGGCTAATAGAAGATCATCTTGTTCTTGGTTCATTTCTTCATAGGTAGGTGCTCCTGCACCATACTCCCCGGGTGAAATTTGTCTCAAGTCATCTTAGAGACCAACTTCTGCAAATCATCACCCTGATTTTTGATATCTTCCTCCAACATCCATGTAGCTTCTGAGTCAGGAAGGCCTTTCCATTTAACCAAGTTCTCAAAATAAGTCTTGTGCCTTGTTTTCTTGGCTTCCTCGCTATCCAAAATGCACTCCATCTTAGGCGACTCCTCAAGTGGTAAGTGCTTTATCCATTCTTCACTTTCCTGAACATATTCACCTGCACTTTCTCCTACGGTAGGACTCCTTTACAATGTTAGATCAGAAACATTAAATATAGGTGAAATAGAAATATCACCAGGGAGTTCAATTTAATAAGTATTAGAACCATATTTATCCAAAATTTTACAAGGTCCAATCCTTCTCATCATCAACTTGCTATGGATTCCATTGGGCAACCTATCCTTGCTAAGATGAACCATGACCATGTCACCCACTTGGTACTGCATATCTCTCCTTCTTTGATCCACTCTTGCCTTAATATTTTGATTGTTTCGTTGTAATGTATCTCTGACTTGTTGGTGCACCTCTTTCATAGCATCTACAAATTCATCAACATGTCCACTCCTCTTGTTCGACCCCTGAACATCTCTTAATTCAAAAACTCCTCTAGGATGACTACCATACACAATCTCAAAATGACTCAGACCTATACTTCTATTTATTAAATCATTATAGGCATACTCTTCCTAAGGTGTCACCACATCCCAACTACTTCCATGCTCCTTTGTCAAGCATCTAAGAAGATTTCCCAATGAGATATTCACAACCTCAGTATGGCCATCGGTCTGAGGGTGATAGGTTGAGCTAAAAGAAAAATTTGTACCCAACCTTTTCCATAAGCTTCTCCAAAAATGCCCTACAAACTTGATGTCCCTGTCAGATACAATACTCAAAGGCAACCCATGAATTCTAACAATCTCTCTGAAAAACAATCCTACAATATAGCTAGCATCATTTGTGGTTTTACAAGGTCTTGGTGAACCTATCTACCCCAACAAACACATTGTCATGACCTATCTTTGTCTTGGGTAATCCCATCACAAAGTCCATACTCAAACTTTCCCATGGTCTACTTGGTATAGGAAAAGGTTGGTACAGCCCTGCATTGGTTGAGATCCCCTTTTCTCTCTAACACACAGTACAACTCTCCACAAACTTTCTGATATCAATATGCATCCTTGGCCAAAACTAAAATCTCCTAACTAGGTCCAAAGTCTTATTTAGCCCATAGTGACCTCCTAAACCACCACTATGTTTCTCCTTCACTACATTATCCCTCATTGAACACCTCAAGATACATAATTGACACCTCTTGAACAAAAGACCATCCTGCAAGGTGTAGTAAAAAAACTCTCCATGAAAAGCATTTGCAAACTCACCGCATACCTTATATACCTCCTTGAAATCTTGTTCCTCTTCATATAATCCTTTAAATGCTTCAACGCCCATACTTTGCAACTGCACTTCTTGCACTGTTAACACCCTCCTACTTAGAGCATCTGCAACCTTATTGGCTACTCCTTTCTTGTTCTTGATGATGAAGGCGTATACTTGAATACTTTCAACCCATTTCGTGTGTCTATGAGTGAGCTTCTCCCATCCATTCAAAAAACTAAGAGCATGATTGTCAGTATACATAATAAATTCCTTAGGAAGCAAGTAATGCCTCCACTTTTTCAGATTTTGTACCATGGCATACAACTCTAAATCATATGAGGAATACTTCCTCTTTTCTTCATTTAGTTTTTCACTCAAAAAGGCCACTGGTCTCCCCTCTTGGCTCAATAATGCTCCTACAGCCGATCCACTTGCATCACATTCAATGGTGAAGACCTTACTGAAATCAGACAATACTAGGACTGGGTACTTGGCAACTTTTTGTTTTAATTACTCAAAACTCTTATCTGCTTCTTTGGTCCACACAAACTTCATCTTACCACCACCCTTGATGATTTCCAACATAGGTGCACAAATATCACTGTAATTCCTAATGAATTTTCTATTAAAATTTGCCAAACCATGAAAACTTCTTACCTCTCCTGTTGTCTTAGGTGCAGGCCAGTTCAAAATAACCACTACCTTGGAAGAATCCATCTTCAAGTCACCCTTAGAGATGACAAAGCCTAAGTACACCAACTCCTGCTTCATGAAGTTAAACTTTTCTATGTTTATCATCAACTTCTGCTCCTACAGCCTCTTCAAGACTACCTCCAAGTGTTTCAAGTGCTCCTCCTTTCTCTTACTAAACACCAATATGTCATCAAGGTAGATTACCACAAATTTCCCTATAAACTCCTGCAACACTTCATTCATTAATCTCATAAAGGTGCTAGGGAAATTTGAAAGGCCAAAAGGCATCACAAGCCACTCATACAACCCTTCACTGGTTTTAAATGCAGTCTTCCACTCATCCCCCTCTCTTATCCTTATCTGATGGTACCCACTCGTGAGATCAATCTTGGAGAAATAGGTAGCTTCCCCCAAATAATCCATTAGATCCTCTATCCTAGAATAGGAAAACTATATCTGATGGTTATCCTATTGATAGCCCTAGAATCAGTACAAAGCCTCCATTCCCATCCTTCTTTGGGGCTAAAATAGTAGGTACTGCACATTGGATAAGGCTCTTTCTCACCAACCCTTTATCTAGGAGCTCTTGAATTTGCCTAGCTATCTCTTCATTCTGTTGTGGGGTCATTTTATATGCTACCTTGTTAGGAAGTATTTCTCTTGGTATGAGGTAATTCTGATGACTAATATCTCTGATAGGTGGCAGGGAGTCAGGGATGTCTTTCGCAACCACTCCTTTGTACCTCTTCAGCAGTTCCCTGACCTCCTTAGGTCCTACCTCACTCACACCCTTCTTCCTTTCTTCCTTGGGATTCACAATCAAAGCAAAGCCTGCTCCACCTTCCTCCTTTAGTGTATTTAGGAACTCTTTTTCTTCCACCATCATCACATTAGATCCTACATGTTGTGGGTCCCCTTAGACCATTGACTATATCCTAAAAGTCACACCATCCTTTTGGAAAGAGTAAGCATTATTTTCTCCATCATGATGAGCCTTTCTATCAAACTGCCATGGTCTTCCAAGCAAAATATGGCAAGCATCCATTGGAAGGATGTCACACAAAATTTTATCCTTATACCCCACAATACTGAACTCTACCCATGCTTGTTCATTGATGATTATGTGTTTCCCCTTGTTCAACCAACTGACCCTTTATGGACAACTATGGGGTATCCTTTCCAAGTTCAACTTGTTTACTACTTTCAAAGGCACAATGTTATCAGTAGACCCTGAATCTATGATAACTTTACAGACCTTACCTTTCATCTTGCAGTTGACTCTAAACAAAGCCTTTCTTTGGGGTGGCTCAGTCTTCACTGGTTCCTTGAGCAACGTCCTTTTGATCACCAGGTTCTCTCCCATCTCTGATGTCAAATTCACTTCAGAAGATGTCACACTCCTTGCATCTTCTTGAGTCAAAGTGGTTCTCCTCTCACCACCATGAGAATTTGAGGCCTTCTCTGGACACTTGTAGGCCAGGTGCCCCATCTGATTGCAATTATAGAACCTCATACTAGAGAATTTGGATCTGCTCCATGATCTATTTGTCCCACCTCTTCCATTAGGTCTTCTCCCTCCTCTGCTACTTGAGTCCCCAACTTTCTCTCCTTGGCTAGACTCGCCACTAGAGCTTTGGTTAGGACTTCTTCCTCCAAAACTGCCTCTGCCTTTGAAAATTCTCCCTCCTTTACTTCTATTACCCTACTCACTTATTCTCTTTAGTTTCTCTTCTGCCCTTAGGGCCAATTGAAAACACTTGTTCACTATCTCCGGTGCCAAGATGTTGATCTCATCTTGGATGTTCATCCTTAGGCCATTCAAGTACCTGGCCACTTTCTATGACTCCTCTCCTTGTCTCTTTGATCCGAGACTAAGTTTATGAAACTCCTCCGTACATGCATTCACATCAGGTTCCCTCTGTCAGAGGTTCTACAACCTTTTATACATCTGCACTTCATAGTCAATGGGCATGAATTGTGCCTTGACTTTAGCTTTCATCCTTTCCCAGGAGGTTATCATACTCTTTCCATCCTTAACTCTCTCCCCTTGTACATAGTTCCACCATGTAAGAGAAAACCCCTTCTACCTTGCTTTTTCCAACTTAACTCTCTTATCTTCGAGGATTTCTTTGTACTCAAAATAACTGGTCAATGCCTCAATCCAGTCTATCACCTCTTTTGCTTCCATACTTTCACTATATATAGCAACCCATCAATGGTGTCCCTATTGACTGACCTCAAGGCATCTACAAATGCCCTTTGATCTGCAGGTATCTACTCTACCCACTTAGAGGATTCCCCATCTTCTTTATCCCCTTCTTCATCAGTGTCACTTCCATCTTCCTTATTCTTAGTCTTTTTCAATTCTTCAAGCTTGGACTCAAGCATCTCTTCAATCAACTTCTTCACCGCATCTTGTGACATACTCTTAGGAGGCATTTTTTCAGCCCCTATTTCAATCTCTTCCTCTGACATACACTAAGACCACACCACCCAAGTGATCTTCAAAATCCTTCTCTGATACCAATATCACGAGGAGGCAACAGACTAGAAGGATAACCTTGAACCAACCAACCTCTAAGGCTCACAAACTCAACCAAAACCCTACTACCAAAGGGTCCTTACACAACACCAAGTCAAAATATGGTTCAAAAGACACTAAAAAACACCATGGAAGACTCAAAGGTTCCAATATGTCCACTTACAAACAACTAACACTCTCAAGTCTTGTGTGACTAGAAACACCCTTGTATACATGAGTGGGCTACTACTAGGATTTAGGGTTTGAATAGCCCACTTGACCAATTCAATACAACGATCCTTGGAGGGGTGTTCTCAAAACACCTTAACACAAATGAAACAAGATTTCATGGTTTAGACCCACCGAAACACTAGTTTTGTCTCACTTGCCCACAAACAAAACCGGTTGCAATTAGGCCTCCATTTGAAGGAATCGGGTGGTAACTTTTGACACCCTAAGGATCTAGGAAAACAAATTATATTTTCAGATACCCTTTTTGGCATTTCTCAACTATATCTTAGTTTCTGGTACCGAAGCAACTTGCAGATATCCCAACCTATACTGCATTAACATACCTAATAGGGCTATTAGACCTATTTGACTGAACGCCTTCCACAAACTGGTTTGGTTCTCCTAATGGGTGGCCATCATTGACCATGAAATGTTATTTCAACCTCCAAAGTACTCTTCTACCACATTCAAACCCCTTTCTAGTGCTCTACCACTCAATTCTCATGCACTGCACTCATCAAACCGGTCTGTCACATAGAGATGCCATACCTAGGGTTAGTTCTCCATCCTCTTCGCCCTGTTGTGTCCTCTTCATGGGTTTTGGAACTGACATATGATATAGTGGCCTATCATCTCCTATAATGATAGAGTGTTCAGTTAAGAATTGATAGGCCAAAACCCATTATTGCAGTCAAACCCTAGGGGTTTGAGGGTTTTAGGCTACCCGATAGAGATTTGCTTGTAGAATGGGGCAGCGATAACTTCAAGACTCCACACCAAATTAAAAAAAAAGGTAAAATAATTTATTTTTAGGATCTATTCCATGAGCATTCTTTCCAATCCACCTTCAATATGCAATCAATAAAAACTAGACGGTTTTTTGAGTTTCTAACAGTTCTTGAATCTTCAATTTCCTTTCCAAATAAACCAAAATCAACCAAATTACATTTTTCGGTGTTTGGGGTCCTTAAAGGTGTCACCCCAAACTTACACAACCTCCTCCAACTATTTTTCAAACTAACTGACTGTTGGAGAATCACAACTTACAAAAAATGCAAATTTGTCATGACAACAAATTGACAATATGACAATTTTGCATTATTCAACCAACTTAGACCAAGACTATCATAGTCCCCCAAAATGATTACATTTGATTATAAAATATCAAAAATGACTCAAATAAGCCTTTCGGCACTTGATCCCTCAAATTAGACCATTGTGACCCTTGTTGACTCAATTTTCTCTACAAGACCCTAAATGACAATTTGACCCAAACATGGACAAACTTGTCACACTCCTAAGACATTGAATTACAAAAAGGACCCATAGGGTCTTATTAAATTCCTTCTAGGCTAATAGAAGATCATCTTTTTTTTGGTTCATTTCTTCATAGGTATGTTCTCATGCACCAATTGGGTTGTAGGTTTTCACATTAATAAGATAATGAAATGTTTTGGTGCCCCACTCATGGTCTAGAGTGCTAGTATAGGCTCAGGATGATATTGGGAAGGCCTTGGAGAGGCAAACTGAACTCCCTTGATTCTCTCAAAGGTTGAGCCAGTTCCGCATGGGTATCACGGGTGTCAGGACAAGGCCCTAAGATCTCCCAGGCCCCTACTATAAAGTAACTCTCAACGAGAAAAACTATCTTTCCCAACCCAACTTTCTTGAAGGAAGATCGTTAACGCCCCCAATGAATAGTAGGGCCCACCCATCCCCGCCCTATCATTTTTCGTGGTGATAGCATGTGATGATACTCTCCCCTATAAGTGTCCTAGCTCCTTATGCCTTATTTGTTTGGTAGCCTCTAGCATTTGTTGTCTTTGTTCTTTGTTGGTTGAGTCTTGTGGTGTAGATGTGGTTATGTCTTTGTGATTGAGTCTAATTGTGGTTGTTATATTTGTTTATATCATTTAGATCATAGGTGTCAGCCTAGGTTTACACTATGTGTGGGACCTTGTATGGGTGGGCCTTTTTGGTTCCACATGGTCGGGTGGTTTGATGCCTTCTTCTTTTAGGGTTTTCTCTTCATTGGATGTTCATGTGTGTGGTTGAGGATTCTTATCTCTTCAGCTTGAGATGAATTTTTGGTGCAGATTTTTATGTATCTTTGACATTGGAGATTTCATTATATCATGTACATTGGGCAGTTGTAATTGTAGCTTGAGATTATTATTATTTGTAGTAGATGTTGTTTAGAGGAGAAGACATTCTTGTAAGACATATATTGGATTATGGGTAATTGATATTATTGTAGATAATAGCTTAGGTTCTTGGAATAAGATTATGTTACTTGGGTTAGAAATATTTGTATGGTTTAGATGTGAATCATGTAATAGATTTGCATAAATTCCTCTATTATGAAATGAAAATGATATTGGCTTGAAATGTTATTGTAGATGTTTAAAAATGGTCAACGCTTGCAGAGTCATACTTTAACATTTGCACATTGCCTTATTTTAGGGTTCTTGTATCGCATTAACATTTCTTCTATGTTGCACACTTGGTCTTTATCATTTGCGAGCATCGAGTCCTTCTTCTGCATTCCTCATTTTTATCGCTTTCGAATTAGGTCTTGTTGATAGAAAATTTCAATCATGATTTTGGTTGATCCTTGTCCTTGCCAATTTTGTCATTTTGCAATCGATTCGTCATCGATCCTAGTCCTCTTCAATCATGTCAATTGGCGCTTTTCAATTTGATCTCCTTGTCAATCTTGGTCAGTTTGTCATTGATTTTTGTCAATCAATTTTAATCATTTATCAACATTGGTCCTTTGTCAATCAGAATCATGATCATAATCGACCCTACATTAATTATCTTTTGTCAAGACCTAATTGTCGTCCTTGCATTTCTAATTCATCTTCTAAGGTTTTATGATTTATTCATTTAATCTTGTTTGGCATTTTCCCTCTAGGTTAAATAATTTATTTATTTATCCTAAGTCTTCTTGTCACAATTAAATATTTATTTAATTGGCTAATTAATTCCCTCTCTTTGTGTCAATTAATTAACGAATGAAAAATTGTTATTTAATTCACTTAATTTTCTAATTTCATCAATTTCTAATTTACTAATTTCTCCTAATTCCTAATTTTCTAATTTTCATCAATTTTCTAATTTCCTAATTTCTAATTCATCTAATTTTCTAATTTCTCCTATTTCTCCTAATTTCATGGGAATGACATAGCAAATTTGTCATAATTTGTCATAATTGACAATCAATCAATTTTGACATAGCAATTTGTCAAAATTATCAATCAATCAATTTCGCATAGAAAGTGTCAATTTGTCATAATTTGTCATATTTGTCATTCTTGATTTGAAATTTCCATTTGAATCAAATTCATGCTAATCTTGTCTTTTCTCCAATTTGTCTATAAATTGGATGAATTTCTTCAATCAAAGCCCCTGGTCGAATCAATCACGCTTCTAGTACCCTTATGTTGTCGTCTCGTCTTGCTTTCATATTATACTTATGCACTTGAAGGTGAGATCCACAAAATAAAGCAATTTGAAGGAGAAAGAAGGACAATGGAGCCACATGAAGGAGACATCTACATTTGGTTTGCTTGGATTTCATGTTGAATGTCTTGTTTTCATGTTTTCATTGAATGTTTTTAGGATTGTTGTCATTGCAATTTAGTTTTCGTGATTGAGCTAGGCTAATGTTTACATTGCTTTGATGATTTCCGAATTCCTAGCTACATTAATTGGTGAACTCAACGTGAAATAACCCCCTAACCATGCTTTTGAGTGCTTTTGAGTTGATTTGCAGGTGAAAAACCCAAGAAATAGGGTAATTCAGGGCTTTCTGGGCACTTCTGCGCCTGTGTCACTGCATTCTGCGCTTGTGTCAAGGGATCTGCGCGTGTCAAGTACTTCTGTGCCTATGTCAAAGGGATCTGCGCCTATGTTACTTCATTTTGCGCTTGTGTTACTACATTCTGCGCCTGTGTAGGACATTCTGCGCCTGTGTAAGGCCAGAAACAGAGGTAAAAAGCAGTGTTTTTACTTGCAAATTGCTTTGTTTTGCATTCTGTTTCTGCATTTTGGTTTTTCTTTGGTACTGATTCTCTGTGCAGCACCTTGGCATTACGCATGACAAAGACAAAAATGGAACTACTAACAAATTTTATGTAGGTTCGCTAGTCAAAGATCAAACAAATCAAACTTCTGACTTGGTGATTTTGCAGGTTGCCTTGTATTTCAACCGAACTTTGTGTTTGTAATTCATAATTAGGCACCTAGTATGATTGCTAAATAGGATGGAATGAACGTGTGTTTGCTTTGATTGTCGAGTTTGACATTGGAGTAGGAGAGTATGCTCTCATCCTTCTTAGGGTGATCAGAAATCCAGATCTTCGATACCATTCTCTTGGCTCAGATTGTTTGTTACCTTTAGAGGGCTTGCCTTCTCGACCATTTGCTTTCTTTTGCAAGCAAGTGACAATTGTGAGAAGGGAACGACCCAAAGTGAGTACAGCTAGAATACCTTGGCATTCTAACTCACTATAAATAAATACCTGATGGGTGAAAGCTTTGAAGGAAGGGTTACGTGGGAATTGTAGTTACTTGGGAAGTGATGACCCTTGGACTCTTTCTCATATCAACATCTAAGTAGGGCCTCAAGGTCTAAATCATGCTTGCGCGACTACATTTGTTTGGTATCTTGGTGGGCTGAATGTCTCAATCACGCTTGCGTGACACCAAGGAGTAACACTTAACAGAAATCCTTACTAAACACCTTGTATTGAGAGGCCAAAAATCCTTCTAGCTGCTTGAGAAGGACGAGTTCGGATACTTGGAAGAGATTCTAAATTCGCCATGGGGAGATTTCCATGGGGACTGATGCTTGGCTGCCCTAAGAAGTGAGTGTCGTGGAGGGGAGCTCGTGGGGTCAAGCATCTATGTATTCTCCTTGAATCTCATAACGAGTCTACCTCTCAAGTACCTACTGTCCTTGCCTACTATAAGAAATGTGTGAATGAGCATGATTGTCTTGAGTCTAAGTTGAAATATCTTGTCTTCTTTGTTTGTCAAAAGTTGAGTTGTGTCTCATTTCAAAAACAAGACAAATTGATTCAAAACAAGGTTAAACACAAGAGTATTTCATTCAACAAAGTTCAAAACACCTTCAAACATGGTTGTCAAACATTTTTCAAAATCTTGTCTCAACATTCATGTCACTTAGATTTAGGTTCATCCTAGGTTTGCATTTTGCAAATTCATTGTCAACTACCAAGGTTAAGTTTCACTTAGGTCATACTCCTTTGCATATCAATAAAGGTCATCCATTTGCATGTGTCCTCTTGCATTAGAGTAATACCATTTCATAATTCAACCTTAGGTTTTGCCTTAGGTTGACATTGTCATACATTAGGTCACATTTGCATACCCTAGGTCTCTTCATCAAGATTAGGTCATTATCATATCATATTAGGGTCATTTGCATAGTAATTGTCCCTTTGCATATAGTGTCAAAACTAGGTTTTGTCATACTTGAGTAATCCAAATCTTTGAATAAACCCTAAAGTTATTGTTAGGAAGTCTAGACCTTATCAAACTTTTGTCTTTTTGTCATACATGTCATTTGGTCAAACCTAGCTTAGTATCCAAGCATATAGGGGAGACATTGTCATTTTGTCCTTTTGTCATTTTGTCCTTTTGTCCTTTGAGGTCTAGACATCATTTCAATTTCCTAAGGGTCTCTTTTTAGATTTGCATTCCAAAAAGTTTGTCAAAATCTTGAAAAACAACAAAAACATAGCTTGCATTCTTGCCATAGATTACATTTTCATCTATTTAGGTTGCATTTAGTTGCATATCATACATCATCCTTTAAAAATTCCATTTGCATAGTGACATGTCTATTGAAACAAGGTTCCAAACACCAATGATGCAACAAAGTTTGACGTATCAACCGACAATGCAATCGAATTTTAATCCAAGGCAATCACAATTATATCCAACCCAACAACAAGGCAATATCGATCAAACTTTTTATGATGAAACAAGTCTCCAAATACAAAAACTAGAGGAGAAACTAGCTCAAGAAAATGAGATTTTGGAACAAAGAGTGAAAAACATTGAGAAGAATAGATCACAAATGTCCAAAATGTTTCAAAAATTTCCAGGTCAAAATCCAAAGATTGAGTCAATTGATGTAAGATCTCTTCTTGAACGATCAGACATACCAGCTCTCCTCTCACAAATAGAGATGATGAAACAATTTCAAGAAAAGAGACAACAACATTATGTGCCTCCACAACAAGAACAAGAAGGTGTTTACTATCAATCAGATTTTCAACCAATACAACCAATGGTCCAATTTCAACAATATGTCCAACCAACTATACAATGTCAACAAATAGTTCAACCAATGGTGGAATATCAATGTCAACAACCACAACCAAACATTCAAAAAAAAAGCTTGCAACATGCACCAAGCCAAATTTTGAACATGTCAAACCAATTTGATCAACATCTAGTTCAAAATCAAAACATGACATCAGACCAGAACCAACTCCTTGCCAAACAAGTTCAAATTCTAGATACAACCATGTCAAACCCTCGAAAGAAAGGTGGCTTTATTGCAATGATCTTAAGGAAACTACCAAGTGAGTTCTTTGAGGAAGATCAAGATAATACAATTATGTCTAGCAATGCCTCATCCCCCCACAAACAAATTGACTCTCCAGTGGCATCTATCCCTACACCTTTAGAAGTTTCACAAGAACCTTCTATACTGTCCTCATCAAACAATACACCCAAGGATGAAATTACCCAAGGGCTATCCATAATTGATTGCCAAGATAATCCCATTCATGATGCACATCCTTGTCATGTTTTAGAAATACAAGGCCCAATGCCACCATGCACTTTATTGCCATTACTTGTTTTAGAGGACCCCATTCAAAGTCCCTCTTCCTCATGTTCAAGCATTGATTCCTTGCCAGAATCCATCCCAAATGTTCAAAGGGCATTTCCTTCATGCCAAAACATTGATTCCTTGTCAGAATCCCCCATGCATATCCAAAGTCCAACCTCATGTCCAGAGGATAATTTAGAGCATGAAGAAATGAGTCCTAAAGAAAATCAAGATCAAGATCCTAAAACCTTATCATCCCATCCAATTGTTGACCAGGACCCCATGTTCCCAGACACTCACGATGATTCCCCTATTCTTGTCCATCCTATCCAAAGCCCTATTGACACTCCATTCCTCGAGCAAGATCAAGATATCCCAATCCATCCAATCCCGAATGATCCCCTTCCATTTCATGAAAAAAATGTCCTTTCAAATCCCATTGGCATTCCACTTCCTAAGAAAGATCAAGATATCCCTTCCATCCTTTCCGATGATCCCATTAAAAGTCAAGAGCAAAGCACCTTTAAAGAGGATTCCAATGATCTTCCTCCTTGTCAAGATCAAATCATTCCTTCAGATCCCCCAAAAGATCCTTTTGTTCCTCCATCTCCTTGTCTTAATGCTCCATATACACTCCAAGATCGCATTTCTTTTGATGATCCCATTATTTTTCCCATTCCATCTCTGGAAGAGCCTGTCATTGAACCATGTCCAGTACACAATCCTAGTCCCTCTCATGATCCTAATCCCCCTCATGATTCTAATGTGTTAGTGCAAGATGTTCATGAACCCTTGACATGCGTAATGGGTTCTTCCACTTTGGTCCAAGCCGATCCACTTCAAGATCTCATTATTTCTCTCATATCATATCCACCTCATAATGGACTCGCGTCTTCTTCCCAAAGAAAAGAGTATCCTACAAGTCAAGATATTCATAAAGGCAAAGGAGTAGATCTTCATAAGCAAGAATCCCTTCATGTTAAAGAAAATATTAAGGGTCATGGCCTTAGTGAAATTCCTCAAGACGTGGGTACCCCTACTAAATCCAACATCCCTTCAAAATCCAAACATATCCCTTCCCCATCATCCCTTCCATCCATCTTAGGTCCTTATATCCCTTCATCCTCTATGCAAGGTCAGGCAAAGGCACACATCCTTGAGTAAATTTCATCAATCCAAAAGAACTCAATTTCATTCCTATCCATCCATGCATTCCTTTCCCCCTCCAAGCAATTTGGATGCCAAGCATAAAAGTCATAAGTCTAAAAATCCACAGGTATTCAAGGATCAACATGTCCAATATAATCGACATGTCAAAGCAAAGCAAAATTTGGTCTATAAAGAAAAGGAAAAATCCAAAAGGCCACAAAGGCCCATTGAGAAAAATAAAGCAAAGTCAAAATATATATGGGTTCCTAAATCCCTTGTGCAAGCAATGCACTCCAAGGAACCACAAAAGCATGAAAAATCCAACACAATGTGGATCCCTAAGCGGCTCCTTGAAGCACAAAAACAAAAACAAAAATCCAACTTGGCATCCAAAGTTGCTATTCCTCCATCCAACCCTCTCAAATTTGTTCCTCCATCACCTTCTTCATCCATTTCGGGCCCTTATGTCCCAAAATCCCTAGCTATTCCTTCCTCAAAATCTCAATATCCAAAATACATTTTTCCTCCATCAGTCCATCACCCCTCAAGGTGTGTGCCAATGTCAATCTTGCCAACATTTCTATCCACTCAAGCACAATTCTTCCAATACCCTATCCATTATCCAATTCATATTTTCCATCCTTCGATCCCTTTGATCCAATCCTTTACATAAATCCTTGCCTTAGTTTCATCTCTTTTTCCATGTCCTTATCCTACCAATGTCTTTGAGCATACTTTTAAAAGTCATGGTCCATTTTTTTTTCAAGGCTAATATCCAAACAA
Source organism: Cryptomeria japonica (assembly GCF_030272615.1). Lineage (NCBI taxonomy): Eukaryota > Viridiplantae > Streptophyta > Pinopsida > Cupressales > Cupressaceae > Cryptomeria > Cryptomeria japonica. Next base: position 282,657,619 of record NC_081414.1, on the reverse strand, counting down.
AAAGACGCTTGAGTCCTTCTTCCATCCCCTATCATGTGTCCATCTTCTATTGAAAAAGTCAAAAAAAAAAAAAAATCCAAAAAAGTGAAAAATTGAAAAAAAAATTAAAAAAGTAAAGCAAAAATAATTTGTCGACTGGTGAAAACCTAGCAAACAGGTGCCTTGGGAAAGTACCATGATGAAAACCTGGCAAATAAGCGTCATGCATAATCTATGAACTTCTTGCAGACCACACTTAGGGGTAGGTTTCCTCCTTCATATCCTATTGCCCTTCATTATCCTATCATACCATGTCATTACCCTTCATATCCTATTGTCCCTCATGTCCAATTTCACTTTCCACCTTTGATCTCGACAAGGCTGAGGATCATCATGAGCATCATGCATCTTGTTTGCAGCTTTTAGTCCATCATAGCTTTTGGTCTTTATCCATTTGCTTATTATAACTTTTGATCCATATTCCCTGGCTTATTGCAACTTTCTGCCACTATCCCTTAGCCAATCCCGACCTTCAGTCCATGTCTCTTATCCATTCTTGGTCTTGCTTATCCTATCCATATCTTATCGCTATCCATACACTCTCTTTCATTCCTTGATCTTGATCTGACATAAAGACACAAAATTTAAACATAGTTTCAAAAACCTCTTGACATGTCCCTCATGCCATCTTCCTGCTTTACATTGTCATATCCAGTCCCTTGTCCCATCACGCAATAGCCCTTGAAAATTGCATCTGTATTGTCTCCATAATAAAAGGCCTTTGTCTTCCCTCTATCCACCAACATTTCAGAAAGCCTATTTATTCACCTGTCATATTCCTTGCCTTGCTAGACACTGGGGGCAAAATCATAAAGATCCCTCAAAATTGAAAAATGTCCTGAAATAATAAAAAAAATAAAAAAAATCCTGAAAACATTCAAAAACATCAAAAAAATCATGTGTTCATTTTCAGCTAAAATGTCAAAATCCAAAAAAAAATCAAATAATGTCCTGAAAAAAAATCCAAAAAAATCAAATAATGTCCTGAAAAAAAATCCAAAAAAATCAAATAATGTCCTTAAAAAATCATAAAAAATTGCAAAATGTCCTGAAAAAAAATCATAAAAAAATTGCATAATGTCCTGAAAAAAATCCAAAAAAATCAAATAATGTCCTGAAAAAATTCCTAAAAATCATATAATGTCTTGAAAAAATCCAAAAAAAATCAACTAATGTCTTGAAGAAACTCCAAATCCAAAAACAAGCATTTTGCATTTTGTCAATAAATGATCCCTTTGTGCATAGACAGATCGCTAAGCATACCTCCAACGAAACTCGCTTCAAACATTGTGCTTTAATGAAATCACGCATTAACAGATGAACTATTCGACCAAGCAAGCATTCAACCCGATCACAGTTGTCACATCAATCCAAATAACATCAACATTACCATTGGTCCTTGTCAACATTATCATGGGTCTTATACAGGGTGTGGTATTCTCGAAACCAGACTGTGTCCTGTCTTCGACGGGGTACCGCATTCCCTGAAACCAGATAGCATGATCATTCTTGTTTTCCACTTTTGACAATGACAATCAGACTGTTTGTTTGACTTGGTTGAATTTGTGCGTCTTATCTTTTTATTGATTTATTTTTGGCTTCGCCCATGTTCCTATGTTGCTCGATGATGTCACTACGTGATTTAGAGTGGTCGGGATGGCTCATGGTCCTTTATTATTTTTTGTCTTCTATTTGTGGAGTGTTTCATAACATTATGGGGCAAGTTTGTCTTAGGATTTTTGAACCATTCCTTGTCTGTGAACATGTCTGTCTTACTCAAAGGGATTGCATTATCGCTCTGTCCTTCATTGCCATGTTGCACCACATCCATTTTGCCATATCAAATAAAGGTTCTCACCTACAAAGTGCATTGGTGAAAGCAAGTTTTTCTTCGTCTCTAACTGTCCTCTATCTAATTTCTTCTTACTAACATTTCTTAGAAGAACTCTAATAGAGGCAATTTCCAGCAATCGAGTGCACCTTCGCAAAGGTTTTAGTACAAGGGTTATTTCACTTATGGGTAGCAAGATCACATTTCAGTGCATTTACCATAGAGGTTATCACAGATGTCAAGACATAAGCCAACAACTTTAGAGCCTATAGTGGTAGATGCAGGGAGATCTCACTGAGTCTCTGTGGTGGTTGATAACTGTCGGACTGAGCATTAGGGTACAATTGTGGAGACCACAGGTGAGATAGGTTGTATTTCTAGCTCAATATTGTTTAATTCAGGTGCTTCATATTCTTTTACTTCTCCCTCTTTAGTAGAGCAATGCGGGCTCTTGGTGGAAAAGGAAGTTGATAAGTGGTAGGTTGAGTTAGCTATGGGTTCCAAGGTGGTAGTGGACTTTCTCGTTCATGATTGTATGTTGAATTTAGGAGTGTGTTCCACCACTGTAGATCTTTGTGTCCTTTCTTTGGGATCTTATGGTGTTGTGTTGGGTATGAATTGGATTGAGATGCATCAGGCTAAGATCAATTGTCATTCTAAGAGGGTGCAATTCCTTCGTGATAGTGGTGAGGGAGTGGAGATTGTGGGTGTGCATCGACCTATTTATCTCTGCATGATTTCTGCTATGCAGCTGAAGCAGTGCGTGTGGCAGGGATGTCAATTGTTTGAGTCACGATGAATGACTTGGATGAGGGAGAGAGTTGGGATGATCTCTTTCATCGTCATCATATTCTTCAGGAGTTTTTAGATGTGTTTCCTAGTGAGATTCTAGGTATGCCACCTAAGCGTAACTTTGATTTTTAAATAGACCTAGTTCCTCTAGAGCAGAGTCAATTTCTAAGACACCTTATCAGATGAATACTCAAGAGTGTAGTGAGTTACAGTTTTAGTTGGAAGATTAGTTAGCTAAGATATTCATTCATCCCAGTGTTTCTCCATGGGGAGCACTAGTGTTGTTTGTTAAGAAGAAGGATGGATCTCTTCGTTTGTGCATAGATTACCGACAGTTGAATAAGGTGACGGTGAAGAATCATTATCCTTTTTTGAGTATTGATGATCTTTTTTATTAGATTAAGGATGTTAATATCTTCTCCAAGATAGATCTTAAGTTAGGGTATCATTAGTTGCAGATTCATGAGGTAGATATTCATTAGACAACTTTTCGCACTCGTTATGGATATTATGAGTTTATAGTGGTTCCTTTTGGGCTTACTAATGTGACCCAGTTTTCATGAGTTTGATGAATGGAGTGTGATGCTCTACAAAAAGGACAAGGTCAGGATAAACAAACACTTGAACAAGAAACAACAAGAAGTTGATTGTTAGATGTTAAAAAATCATAAATTAAAAACCATCCTAAGCAAGCATATCAAGAAAGACACTACTAAGCAAAAAGAAACCTCAAGGAATCTACAAAAAGCAACTAAGCTCCTCCAAATGTTCTCTACCATGCTGGTAGTTTCTCCTTCCTTGTTCCTCTGCTCTCCAAGTTCCAAAATAGTGTAGCTCTCAGCAGCTTTTTGCACTATGGATGCTTATGGAGATTCAAGATTAAAGTATTTGCTCTAAATATGAATGAAAAGCTGATACTAGATGCTATAGATACTAAGATGATTTGTTTTAAACCAAAATGACAATTATATGAGTTTATTATGCTAAAATGCTCTCTAAAATTCACTATAGATTAAATGCATGCAAGTTTTCTGGATCTGGATTATGAAGAAATGGGCTCTATTTATAGGAAAAATGGAGCAATGGATGGCTGAGATTGAGTAATCTCAACAAGGGTCGGGATTGAATGATCCATGTGAGGACTTTCAACCCAATCCCAAGATGACAAGTGTCAATATGAGATAGGTTGAGAGGAGAGGGAATAAACATTAAATGCTTGACATGATCTGGGAGATAACTTGGGGGTTAGAGTCAAGGTTAGTTGAATGAATAAATTCTTTATTCAAAGAATAAATCTTTTATCCAATGGATAAACTCTTGTGCAAAGGCAAAAGGGATAACCATGGTCAAAGCAATAAATGCTTGAAGAGACACATGAGTGCAAGTTGAAATAACCATAAATGGTTATGTAAGAGCCATTAATGGTCATGTAAGAGCCATTAGTGGTTTTGGAAGACTTTGGAGGTTAAATTGTTGAACACACAAAGCAGTAAATGCTTTTCAAAGACTTTGAAGTCTTTGAGAAGTGAGTCCAAGTTGCTTAGGAATGTGACAATAATTAGGGAATGGATTAGGCTAATTAGGAAGGGGTTAGAAGAATCTAGAAGGGGATTAGATTTGCAAGTGGGTTTGGTGGGTGAGGGAAAATAGGATTTTTATTTAAAATAAATTAATTTATTTCAATAAATGTGTGCAAGTTGCATTTGTAGGAAAATGCAAGTTAGGGGGGAATAAATGATTTAAATAAATGTTTTATTTAATTTATTTAAAAGAGGAATAGGGGATTAAATGAAATAAATATGATTTATTCATTTAATTGATTGTGAATTTGGTTTAATGAATTAATTAAAATAAATTGAATAATTTATTTAATTAATAGGAGAATGTTTGAAGATGAATTAATTAAATATTAATTTAATTAATTGATGGCTAGTGGATTTTTAATCAAATAAATAGCAAATATTCATTTAATTAAACTGGACAGATTTATGTGACTACAAAGTGTTTAGGTATTACCTTGATAGACTCGTCGTTGTGTTTCTTGATGACAGTTTGATATATTTGAGGACCATGGAGGAGCATATGAGGTAGGTATTTTAGTGTCTTCGTGAGAACTAGTTGTATGCCAATTTGGCTAAGTGTGAGTTTTTCCAAACTGAGGTGAAATATCTAGGCCATGTTATTTTAGGAGAGGGTATCATAGTAGATCCCTCTAAGAGTCAAGTGATTGTGGTTTGGTCAGTGCCTACTAATGTGGGTGAAGTTCACAGTTTTATGGGCCTTGCAAGTTATTATTGTCAACAATTTGTTCAAGGATTTTTTAGGATAGCTCATCCTATCACTTCTCTCTAGAGGAAAGAGAAGAAATTTGTTTGGTAAAAGAAGTGTGATATAGCTTTCTATATCTTTAAGGAGCATCTTACTAGTGTACCTATTTTGACAATGCTAGATTCAACATAAGATTTTGTTGTGTGTACCGATGCACTTCTTTGGAGGGTTTGGGAGCAATTTTTATGTAGGATGGTCACATGATTGCCTATGAGTCTTGCAAACTCAAGGATCAAGAGTTGAACTATTCCACTCATTATTTGGAGCTAGTGACAGTTGTTCATGCTTTGGTTAGATGGAGGCATTTTCTCATTGGGCATTGGTTTTGAGTTGCATAATGATCACCGTAGTTTGTAGTATATTTTCACTAATCCAAATTTGAATGCTAGGAAACATGGATGGATGTAGTTTCTTTGTGAGTATCACTTTGAGTTTAAGTATATCCAGGGGAAGGATAATATTGTGGTGGATGCATTGAATTATAGGAGGCATGAGTTATCAATGATGACTCTCAGTGTGGATTTAAGGAGCCAAATTTTGAGTGTGCTTCCTTCAGATGCTTGGTATGTGGACGTGAGAGAAGATAATTCTTCAGGGAGAGACTTAGAGGGGAGATTTGCAGGCTATTCTTTGGAGTCATATGGTCTTCTTTGTCATTTGGGACGTATTTATGTTCCACCTTCAAATGGACTTTGTGTTTTGATCTTGACAAAGGTATATTGTGCACCTTACTCGACATATCTAGTGGTCAAGAAGATGCATGTGGATCTTCAAGAGTTGTACCATTGGTCCAACATAAGGTGTGGTATAGCGAATTTTTCGTCTTGCTGTTTGGAGTGTTAGCAGGTGAAGGCCGAGCGTCAGCATCCCGCCAGATTATTATAGTTGAACCTGGTTCCAGAGTGGAAATGGGATATCATATTAATGGACTTCATTGTTGGTTTATTGATGTCTTCTCATCGACATGATGTTGTCATGGTCACCATTGATAGATTGACCAAGGTGGCACACTTCTCTCCGATTCGATCTTTCTACACATCAGTGATAATGGCTCGAGTTTTCATAGAGGATATCATGAGATTGCATGGTATTCCTCATTAGATCATATCAGATTAAGATCCAGTGTTCAGTTTAGTGCTATGGACTTAGATCTTCAGCATGATCTAGGAGCTTAGTTAAACTTTAGTTCAGTGTATCATCCAGAGACAGATGGGCAAACTAAGAGAGTTAATTAGGTTCTTGAGGATGTGCTTTAGAAGTATGTTATGGATCAGTAGTTGCGTTGGAAGGACTACCTATATTTGGTGGAGTTTTCTTATATCAATGGTTATCATAGTTCAATTGGTATATCTCCTTTTCAAGATTTGTATGGTCGACCTTGTCATACGCCCTTAAGTTGGGATTGGTTGGAGGATAGAGTTCTCTTAGAGATGGAGTAGTAGGTGACTCGTGTTCGAGAGCATTTGGTGGCAACACAAGACAGACAAAAGAAGTATGTGGATGTCAAACATGTGGATTGACAAATATTTATGGGAGACAAGGTGTTTTTGAGGTTTCATTCGTAAAAGAGTCCTATTCATTCTGGAAAATGCTCTAAGTTGGCACCTCGTTTTGTTTGACCATTTGAGGTTTCCGAGAGGATCAGTTCTATAGCTTATCGTCCTACCTTGGTGCCCAACTTGTCTTGCATCCATGATGTGTTTCATGTATCAGTTTTGAGGCCATATTTCCTTGATATGACCCATGTTTTGGATTGGAATGCTTTGAATGTAGAGGATGGGCATCTTTCTTTGGATGTAATGCATATTTTGCAGTGTTGGGGGCTGACCCTCAGGGGTCACAATATAAAGTAGGTAAGGGTCCAATGGGACCCTAATGATGAGTCTTCAGTGACTTGGGAGGATGTAGTGTGAATGAGAGAGCTCTTTTGTATTTGTTCTCAAGCTTCTAGGAGTAAACCTTGGCAAAGAGGGGAAGGATCTAGTGCCCCTCCCTAATTAATCTTTTATTTTATGCATTGACAGGATTTATGGACTTAGCTTAGACTCTTTTATGATTTTTTTGGATGATTATGGATTTATTTATATTTCAGATGCTTATAGTTGATGCTTGACATTTCATATTGACAGTTAATACATTATGGTTTATATGGATGATGATACATTTAAGAATTTAATGATGATTGGACATATGTTGGATATTTGTGAGCACTTATTATGTGTTGTAGAGATTGACGTATGCTTATGATGAGACCATGTTATGTTCTAACCCTACTTTATGCTTCGTGAGATATGATGATATCATTGGGGACATTATGACTGCCATGATTGCATTATTGTTGTATTCGTGAAAGATATGATATTGTACACCACTCATTTATGAGCTAGGTATGATGTTGCAACTCTCTTTCACTTGCCTGATTATTTTATGTTATATGCAATATATATGTTGTTGTATATAGACATTAGTGTTGTGCAGGATTGCAAGTACTAAACATCGACTCCACCTGGTTTCATAGGTCTGAGCATGTCTTTAATCCCAATGGAAAGTTGATTGGAGGTGACATGAGACCCTATCACACACTCTAGGCTTAGTTGGTACCTTTTTAGTCTTGTGTCTTGGCTAGAGTTGCCTTGTTAGGCGTCATATGGTATTTTATGTGACCCCTATGCTGGGATGTCTATAGAGTTGTGATTATTAGTTAAATTATTCATTAATTGATTTATACAAATTATTAATAATAATTTAAAATTAATGGTTGGTCTTGATATTTTAATATTATGTGTATATAACTATTGAGGGTTATTTATATGTTAGTGTTTATTTTGTGGATTTATATTTAATTGATTATTTGTTTTATTTGTGCTTTTGATTTATTTAATTTGATGGCTATTAGTTTATTTTATTATTTATTCTTTTTACTTATTTGATTATTATTTATTTACCTACCCTCTTTTATTATTGGCTTTTGAGAGTTGCATTTGAGATTTATGTTATTTTATTATAATTTAACTTGCTTTTTATATTGGTTGGTAAAGTTTATTATATTTTTTATTATTTTGACTCATATGTTATGGGTTATGATTTTTGGTTAACTTTTACTAATATGGAGATTTGAGATTTTTGGGAGGTTCTACTTTTGGTTGGAAAAAAAATATTATTGTATTTTGAATATTTGGTCGGGAATGGAGTTTTTTGCGTATTCGTGAAGATTGGAGCTTGGCTTCAAATTTTTCTATTTTGTAACTTTTCTTTCCATCACTTCTAATTTCAGGGTGGAGGATTTAAACCATTATATGCATTTTATTTTCAAAAGATTATCTTCTTGGTCCAAGGGGTTGAGCTTAGTTGGTTAAAGCATTGAGTTATCAATGTGGAGACCCAAGTTCAACTCCCATGAGGGACACCTTTGTGTAGAATTCTAAGTTGTGACTCTTGGTCTTCCATTGGTTGTTTAAAGTGGATTTCTAAGTTGTGACCCTTGGTCTTCCAATTGTTGTTTCTATTTTGGTGCTCGAAAGGAGCTAGCATTTGTAATAAGTTTGCTCGAAAGGAGCTGGTATTTGTAATAAGCTTGTAACATGGATGCTCAAATGAGCAAAAATGAGCTTTGTGATTCTATGATACTTAATGCAAAAAAAAGATTGTCTTCTTTGTGCTCGTGGAAAGGAACTTTATGATTGTCGTGTGTTGTAAGATTATTTCTGTGCATATTACAATTGCTGGATCTTTATTTTGGTGGCTTGGGTTACATTCTATTTTTCATAAGCACTACAATATATTTTGTATGCGCCATATTTTTCTGTATATGTGCTATAGGATTTTGTATGTGCACCAAATAGTTAAGTGAAGACACCAAAGTTTGTGTTGAATTTGCCAGTGTAATGTGTGATTGCGCTAGTCTAATGTTCTTGTTTTGTTAGTTGAATTTGTTAGTATGGGATTTATTTCGCGAGTCTATGGTCTTGCTTAGTTTATCTGTGCCTTTTTCCTGTGTTGTTCAAGTGATGGTATTATTAGGTCAGAGATGGTTTTTGGATTTTTGAAAGATTGTTATGGCTCGCAGTGACTATTGGAATTCTTATTTGGAATTACACCTTGATTCAGGTTTATGGCTCCTGGATGAATATCATTATTTCATAGGATTGCTATATTATGGCATTATGAATCGGATATGTTTCTGACTCTTTTGGGTTATGGATCCCTTGGTGGGATATTATGTGATTTCCTTGGAAGAGCCTTATTTGTATATTTGCTTGAGTAAGTCATGTTATACCCAAGGTCTAGGAGCATGATAGGGAGAGTGGGCTTCTAAGTGGGTGTCAGGGTCATGAGAGATAAATCACCATGATCTCCCTTGTGTTGGGTATCGCAGTCTAGACCGCCATAAAATCTCATTGGAAGTTATTTTGTAAACAATTGATAATCAGAAATAATTAATCTATATGGGTTGGGAAGTAGGTTTTCGCATTAATAAGATACTGAAATGTTTTGGTGCCCCATTCATGGCCTAGAGTGCTAGTATAAGCCCAGGATGAAAATGGGAAGGCCTTTGAGAGGCAAACCAAACTCCCATGATTCTCTCAAAAGTTGAGACGATTTCACATGGGTATTGTAGACACCCAAAATTGTCCTGTCTAATTAAATAAATATTTTCATTTATTTAATTATTTAAGCCTAATTCTTCTATTAATTGAGTAAATCTTTATTTATTTAATTAATTCATTTATCCTCTTCTAGCCTCATTTCTCATTTAAATAAATACTTTAATTATTTTAAATGATCCTTTTCCTAAAATTAAATAAATACTTTTATTTATTTAATTGATCCCACTTCCTCTATTAATTGATTAAATCTTTATTTATTTAATTAATTCATTAGCCTTTTCTACCCATGACACATGTCATTCATCTCTTAATTCCTACACTACCTACCCTCTCATTATTTTCTTATTTTCTCTACCTACCCTCTAATCTTAGCCGACCATTTATCTTTTACAACTCTTAATCTTATCCCTCCATTTCTTATAGTGTCTTCTATATAAGGAGATGTTTCCTTCGTTATCAACCCTAACTCCCAAGCATTCTAGCATTCGAACTTTCATATGCGATCAAGCCTACTTGCAACCACATTTCCGTTCTTTGTTGAGCTCTTGTGCACAGATAAAATCTAAGAGCAAATATATCAAGAAAGATCAATGGAGATAGGAAGAATGGAGATTCAAACCCTATTAGACATGTGATGGTATCATCTTTGTGATTTTGTTGATTTACATTGTCTTAGGTAATCTTCATATGTTATGGTGGATCTTTGTTGTTGTTGGGCCAGGGTTTTGTGGTTGAATCTATTTAGTATTTCAATATTGTTGTTTCCATTTTTACCATAAACATTTTGCCACGCCCGGTGGGACTCTTGTCCTTTTGCATTTAACATCTTTTGTCACAGATTTTGTGTTTTTTGAAGATGCAGATTTGACATTTTTCGACAATATTTTGACATTTTCGCGTCTACGCATATCAGAATCACGTTTTTTATTTTCTGTCGCGTCTGTGACCTCTGTAATCGCGTCTACGTTTGACAATATTTTACTTTTTTTTTGCAGATTGCAGAGTCACATCTGTGTTTCTAAATCACATCTGTATTCTAGAACCGTGTATGTGTTGCCTAGGCACGTTTGTGAGGGTTTTAGGCACGTTTGTGATCTTTAACTGCGTCTACGTTAGGTTTAATTGCGTCTATGTTTCTGATTTCACATTTTTTGGTTTTTGTTCCAGTTTTAAGGCTTCCTTTCGTCATTTGGATTTCAGATCTGGTTTATTCGGGCTAACATCTCATGATCTAGCTAACAAATTGGTGCAACTTGTCTTTGAAGCAACACGTCTTGTCGAAGGCCCCTTTTTCACAAAGTCTTTTGGATCTAAAATTTACCTAACTTGTGTGCTTGCAAGAGGGGTATTCTTGCAAAACTACTAACAAATCTTTGTTGTAGAATTTTGGCAAGGGTTTTTGATCTTTATTGTGTGCCTTGTTTTCATAGATTACCCAACAATTCAATTGGTGCACTAAAATTGAACCAGTGTCTTTTGTTTCTTGAGCAATAGGCTCTTTTTGTTTAATCTCTAGAGGGCCTGTCTCCCTGTGTGGTCATTAGGACTACTAGTGAGGAGAGAATGACCCAAGTGGTAGCGAGGAAAACCCACCTCTTCCGAACTACTATAAATAACTATAGCCATGGTGAAAGCCATGGGTAACGTGTGTTGATTAGTTCATATCGACACTATGTCTCCCCATAAACCCATTTGAACAAATTTATTTGATCAGTTTTACGACGTAACCCCTACTAGTTGGGAGCCTTTTGTATTTACAGAGCTGAAAGTGCCGCATGTATGGCCACACGAGCGGATGCCCTTACTAGCACCTTTTTGTTTTAGAAAGACAAATTCCTTCTAGTTGTTGGGGTAGGAGGTCGAACCTCTGGAGCGGCCCACACACATACGGTTCTTAGTAGAGATACAAAGTTTGCCACGGGGAGTTTTCATGGGGATTGATGCTTGGCTGCCCCAGAGAAGTGAGTGTCGAGGGTGAAGCCAGTGAGGTCAAGCATCTAAATATTTGCTCTGAATAGCGTAGCCTCGGGGGTGTTGGCATTTGTGCAGAGTATGTTGACATGATGATATTATGTTGTCATTGATGTCAATATATAGGAGAGTGAACCAACAATATGTTGAAAAGTGAACCGATATAATGTGGTGAACCAGTATATGTGCAAAGAAGTGAACAGGTATATTGAAGCTAAGCAAGCTGGTTAAAGCTACCTGGTTGAGGGATTTTCCAACTGTTGAAGTGGTTAAAGATCAATAGGTATTACAATGATCTGATAATAGCACTCAATGTCTAATGCAGATCTGCTTAAGTTCCTACGTTCTGCACACACACTATGCAGGAATCAATCCTCTTATCTCATCTGGTCTGGCAAGAATCATGCATCTCTGCACTTAGACACACACACACACACACACCATTTGCCAACAACCTCAGTATGAAACACAACATCGACCTTATAGGAAACAGATAGGTCGGTAGCATAAACCCTAAACCCTAAACATTTAGGCTAAGCAATTTAGGTGGTTCAATCCTGGCCATTGAACACTTTGCATTTGAATACAACCCCATTTGGGATCAACAACTATTGTCCTGGCCAACCATAATAATTGTGCTTTTCTTCTTTTAAACATTCAAACATTCAAGACCAAACATTAAAACATTGTATCTTTTGTGTCTTCAAGTGTATGTAAAACATTTATACATCAAACAACACACTTTCTTTTGAGTCATTTTGAGTCTAAACACTTGCAAAAATTGAGTCCTCATCAACATTGTGTCCTCTTGTCACAAAAATAGTCAAAAATTCAGATTTGGTCACAACAACAACTTTAAACATTGGAAAAAATTGCACTTAGTTTCTGGAAATGCGTCTGTGCAGTGTTCAACAGTGTCTGTGTAGGACAGAAATACGTCTGTGTCATCATAAGCAAATCTGCATTTACAAAATCTCAGAAATGCATTTGTGCAGTGTTAAAAAACGTTCGTGTCATCTAATCGCGTCTATGAAGTATACAGGCATGTTTGTGTTCAAAATTGAAAAAACTTATAGTCCAACAAAATAAGAGCAGTCAGTTTCAGACTTATTGAGCTTCCTAGGTTATTTCTTCAGGTTTTCATCTAGCATTCAACCTATTTCTAGGTCTCACAAAGTTCATCATTGCTTTACACCTTACATTACATTCACATTTGTCTAAACTTGAGTCGAAAGGTCACTTGCTTGTCCTCATCATACTTTGTCAACACACTACATACAACAAATATCTTGCTAAGTGGTCACTCATCAAGGTCTATCACCTTTGGGTCTCATTTGGTCTTACTTAGAGTCAAGGTCAACTTACCTCATCATGAGAAACTATCATCTCTTTGGAAGCCACACCTACTCTACTGCATACACATTTGGTCTTACACTTTGGACATTGCAAGTAAACCTCAGATTCATTTACATTCCATCCAACTCTTAGTCTTCCATACTCTTTCCATTTTCATCTGGTCTCACACATCTTGGTCAAGACCTAGTTCATGGTTGAAACCCATTCCCAAAAATCTAGGAGAGAAGCTAAAGAGGCTCAAGAGTCCGCAAACATGAGTGCCTATGAGTATGCCGATGATATCTTCTTCAATTCTTATCATACCACATTACCTAACATGGACACTGATAGAAACACTCAAAATGTTGAGAACATGGATAATACGAACAACAATGATACACACAATGACAATATGGATAACTTTTCAGTACATTCAGTAGAAGTGGAAGACTCTATTATGGATCCCCATTTTAATAGATTGGCTGAGGAAATCATGAGAAGAGATAGACAATATTTCCTACAAGTGATGGCACAAAGTGGAACCAAAATACCTCATGATTTTGACATGTCTCAAATAGTGGAAAATTGACCTATGCAAGAAATTCAACTCAACATGGATCAAAGGAGACCTAATAGTGGAGGTACTAAAGGACCACGTTTCGTGCCTGAGTCTCCATTATCTTTGTTTTAAAAACCTGAGGTACCAAATACACATGGTCATGCTTATGATACTCATGAAAGAGCATGTCATGAACAACTCCGTCTACGCAGACCATTATGGAAGTCTTATGTAGATAAATACACTCAATTACATACCAATGCTAAGGACCAACCTCAAAAATAATTGGATGTCCAAAGGCATGCTAAAAATTTGGACACAAGGAAACCCCACGTAAAATTTGGGGGCAACACACTAGAACAAACTCACGACATGCCTATATAATATGATATACATGGACAAAGTAAATATTCCATTCCTCATTATGACTCTATACCAGGTGGTTCTCATATGTAGTATCATTATAGACCTCCTCCTTATGAAAATGTTTATGATCAATACCATCCATACATGCAGTATGCTCCTCCTCCACCCACTGGCTCAGGCATGGGATATGGTCCAAGAAGTCGATCTCCACCTAAGAACAATTTGGAACAACAAATTAAGGACTTACAAAAGAAAATGGAGGACATAAATACACCAAATCCAACTCACACAATGAGAGACATATGTCCTTATCCATTTGACAAAAGCATTCCAATGCCTCCTTTTCCTACACATTTTATGACACCAAATTTTGATAAGTACAAAGGCAAGGGAGACCCTAAGGCACATATAAGACAGTTTTTCACAGCTTGCATTGAGGTAGCATCGAAAGAAATGTACTTGATGAGACTGTTCCCACAAATCTTAGGTGATCAAGCTATGGAATGATTCTCTCAACTTCCACCTAGAATCAAGTCATGGGGTGATCTAGCAGAAGCTTTTATCAAACATTTCTTATACAACATAGAGACAGATATATCAGTCACCACTTTGTGCAACACCGAGCAAAAGGATGGGGAGTCATTTTCATCATTCTTACAAAGATGGAGGAATTTAGCCAGCAGATGGTCTTGTGAAATTCCACAAAAATAAATGGCAGAGATGTTCACCCAGAATGTCAACAAAGACATTGGTTATGATCTAAGGAAAGATTGCTTGTCCACTTTCAAGGATGTCATTGAAAAAGGCTTAGCAACAAAGAAGGTCCTAATTGAACAAGGAGTAATTAAGATATTTAAATAAAACAAAGAGAACTTTAAAAGAAAAGACAAGCCTTGATTTTGGAACAAGAACAAGAACACATTAAATGATAGTGTTGTCGATGCTAACATAGTGAGACCCAAAATCATTCTTTCTGGATCAAGTTATACAAACAACCAAGTGAGTACCCAAACAACTTCAAAACCACAAAGAAAATATACCCCATTGGGAGAACCACTTGAATCAACTTTCAAGAAGCTAGTGGCAAACAAGATAATAACAATTCTAGACAATCCTCCATATGAGCCAAAGGTCAAACCAAATTGGTGGAATGATGATGAGTACTATGAATATCACAAGAGCAAGGGACATAAAACAGGAAATTGTCATCGGTTGAAGAACATTATACAAGATCTTATTGATAGAGGTGACATCGAGATCGAAGGACATTCATCCAATCAATAACATGAGATGTTTAAGGAACCATTCCCTAAACATGACAAGGGAAAATACAAAGCCAAAGATGAGAAAACCAACTATACCAGAGCATCCTATAACTATGATTCAACTATTAATCACATTTCGTTGGACAATTATGTCTCTACCATTATCATCAAGGACCAAACACCTGAAAATTCTACTTGAAGACCCAAAGTTGTCCTAAAAGGAATTGGACCTTCTTTTGAATCTACCTCTAAATGTAATGTCACAACCCATCGAGGTAAGGTCACTTTGCAAGGTGCTCCAGCTAAAACCACCGCTTCCTCATCAATCAAACCTGAGTACGATCTGGTAGAACATTTAGGGAGGACTCCATCCTTGAGATTTTACGCATATCCCCTGCACATAAAGCCATTCTTGACAAAAGTTTGAGAGACACTATTGTCCCCACTGATCTGAATGTGGACCAATTTCAAGACATGGTGGGATACCTTTCCATTCCACACTCCCTTACATTCACTGAAGCTGATGATGCCTCCGTGGGCCAGCCACATAATGCACCTTTACACATTGAATCCTTCCTACAAAAACATCACATAAAACGAGTCCTGATAGATGGAGGAGTTGGTCTCAATATATGTACTTTGAATGCAATAATACAATTGGGATATTTAGATAAAGTTGTGAATGCTAAAAAAAAAATTACCATCAAGGCATATGATGACGAAGAGCGTTCATCCAAGGGCACAGTAACTTTACCTCTCAGGGTTGGGCCAGTTACAAAGGATGTGGTTTGTCAAGTCCTAGACCTGGATCTTACATACAACATATTGCTAGGACGTCCATGGATTCATGAGATGGGAGCAGTCCCATCTACATACCATCAATGCATTAAGTTTCCTCATAATGGAGTTGAAGTAACAGTTAATGGTGATCCTAATCCATTTATATACTGCAATAACTTGAGGCTAAAAGCCGAGACAATAATTCCAATTAATAGAGAAGCTATCCCATCTTCTGCATATATTGACCCTGAATCATTAAAACCTTCAACATCAAAGCAAGGTGAGTTTAAAGGGAAATATCAAGACAAAGGAATGGATGAATACACTTTGAATCAAACCATGTTCTTACGAAAAGTTATAAGTTCACCAAAAGAATATAGACGACCACATCCTTCTAAATAGGTATCTATCATTACACTAAAATTGGATCCTACTATATTCCAAAAGTGGGGTGAAATGGAAGAAGAAGACTTATAAAAAATGTTTTATAAAGACCCTGAAGATGGTACACAAGATCACATCAAGATACCATGTAAAAAATATGGCAAAGGATTCAAGATCCTACAAAAGTTTGGGTATGCTGGTAAAAGTCATCTTGGCTTAAGAAAAGAAGGTATCACTCAACCTTTGCAACCAGAATTGACATTTAAAAATCAGCGCTCAAAAGGGCTTGGTTTCATCTCTTCCAAGGTAAACACTCACAAATAAGAAGAAGCATTAAAAGCTATGATTTCCAATGATCAACAAGAGAGCCGCTATTCCATTGACTCTAATGGAGGGGAATGGGGTTTGGACAAATCCTCCAGTGACTATGAATTCATCGAGACATTTCGAGAACCAGGTGAACCCACAGAAGAGGAGGAATTTCATAAAAAAACCAAAGTTGGTCAAGAAACAACCCCTGAGGATCCCACACAGTCTTTGTCTTTAGGTTCTAGGTCGAAATCATGAAGAATGAGGACACCCATTCTGGAATGCGCTTTTAGTGATGACAATTTGGACTCGTTCACAATCGCGATAGCTGAGGATAGTGCCAACGATGATCTCGACAACTACCTTGACATACCTGTATATAACTATATCTGCACCCTAATACCCGCTGACTTTGAAAACATTGAAGGCCTTCCCCTTGTTCACCACCAACTTATTGATTTGGACCATGAAGGACCTGTACAATTCGACACATTCCAAAATGATGAAGCCTTTATCGACTATTTAGGCATACGAGATGACCTTCCGCTTGGGGACCATAAGGCCAGATACACTATAGAACTCAACAACATGGCATATTTTGGTGAGGGTGTTGGGCCTTTTAGTCGCAAAAATGTAAAAATAAAAACAAGTCATGGGTTTTATGGTAAAAACCACATTGTAGCACTGTCTAACCCCAAAAAAGTGAAAAGAAAGGACGTATCTAATGGTGAAAACCTCTCTGAGGTGCCCGAAGATGGAAGGCTCAACATTCTCCCGACATTACATGAAGAAAAATCATCTATGTTAGTAGAGGAGACCGTCAAAACAAACATTGGTACATAAGAGATTCCACATAACATCTTCCTAACACAATCTCTGACAGAGAGAGAAAGATCAAAGTTCATAAGTTTCTTAACAGAGCGAAAAATCAATTTTGCATGGTCATATGCCGATATGCCTGGACTAGATCTGAATTTAGTAATGCATCATTTGACAGTTAAACCAGGGGCAAAGCCAGTGAAACAAAAATTAAGAAATATGCATCTAGAAGTGGCATTATTAGTCAAGGCAGAGCTTGAAAAATTGTTGGATGTCAGATTCATACGCCTAATTGATTATCTTGAATGGATCTCCAACTTGGTACCAGTCAGTAAGCTGGATCGCAACATCAAAATATGTACAGATTTCAGAGACATCAACAAAGCTTGTCCTAAGGATGACTTTTCGTTGCCAAATATCGACCTGGTCATAGATATCACAACAGGCCATGTAATGTTATCTTTGATGGACAGTTTCTCTAGCTACAATCAAATAAAAATCGCATCCGAGGATCAACACAAAACAACAGTTACTTGTCCCTGGGGAACTTTCTACTGGAATGTCATGCCCTTCGGGGTAAAGAATGCAGACGCTACATACCAACAAGCCATGACCACTATCTTTCATGATCTCATGCACGTAACTATAGAAGATTATGTTGATGACCTCTCGGGAAAATCAATAGACAGAGATACACATTTGGACATCCTTTCTGTCATTTTTGATCGGTTGGAAAAATACAAAGTAAGACTAAACCCTAATAAATGTGTCTTTGTAGTAACCTTTGGGAAGCTCTTGGGATTCATTGTTTCAAAAAGAGGAATTGAAGCTGATCCAATGAAAGTCAAAGAAATCCTATGAATGCCACCACCAAGAAATATCAGTCAACTTCGATCTTTACAAGGAAAATTCTAGTCCATACGACAGTTCATAGCACAACTTGCAGATAAATGTCACCCTTTTCAGCACTTGCTACACAAAATCATTAAATTCAAATGGGATGATAACTGTCAACATGCTTTTTGGATACTCAAAGATTATCTTCTAAATTGACCAATCTTGTTGCCACTAGTCCCAAAACAACCCCTATTACTCTACATATTAGCTACACCAACAACACTGGGGGCACTCTTAGTGCAACAAGATGCTGAGGGCAAAGAAAAGGCAGTATATTACATTAGTCGTACTTTGGTTGGTTATGAGCTAAATTACACATCAATTCAGCGTGCGTGTCTTGCTGTGGTTTTTGCTTCACAGAAATAATGACATTACATGCTAACTCATAAAACTAAGTTGGTTGCAAGAATTGATCCATTGAAATATCTTCTCAATAAGGCGACACTTACTGGCCAACTAGCCAAATGGGTGATGCTCTTGAGTGAATTCGATATTGAATATGTGGACATAAAAGCAATAAAGGGACAAGCTATCACAGATCAATTAGTAGATGCACCCATGATATATGATGCTCCTATAGCTTTAGAGTTTCTAGATGAATCCATCCTGATAGTATCACACAAAGCCTTGGCAACTGTACTTTGACGGCTCATACATGCAGCATGGTGCAGGAGCTGGCATCCTCTTTATCATACCTCAAGGGGATTACATTCCAAAATCATACCAATTTTCATTTCCTTGCACTAATAACATAGCAGAGTATGAGGTATTAACAACTAGACTAGGGATTGCAGTTCAATGGAAGATCCAGGAACTTCATGTTTTGGGGGACTCTCAACTTGTAATTTGTCAAGCAACCGATGACTACCAAACAAAGGATGAAAAATTAATGCCTTACAAGAAAATGGTAGATGACTTCAAGCAACATTTCATGAAGTTAACCTTTGAGCAGATACTAAGAGAGAAAAATTGAGCCGCAGATGCCATGGCTACTATTGCCTCTCTGATCGATCTATCATAGAATGAAACCCGCTATGAGTTCTTGGTGGATAACCTTTTGGTTCCCTCGTATGAGATCACTCCTACTGAGATGATATGTGTCATTGGTCCTGATTCCCAGTTATATGGTTCTATTTTCACATACCTTTGTAACAACACCCTTCCTCCAAACTTATCCAACAACCAACGCTGCACTTTCATTCGCCAATCTTCCCGATACGTAATTTTAGCTGATATCCTATACTGTCGAGGTCTAGATGGCACTCTCCTTAGATGTTTAGAAAGGGACGAAGCTCAGATTACGTTACACAAAGTTCATGAAGGAATAGGCGGTCCACATTCTATTAGTCCTACCTTAGAAAAGAAAATCATCAGGACTGGATATTACTGGCCCACTATGGAAAAAGACTCATATCAGTTTGTCAAGAAATGTAAGCAATGTCAAATTCATGGAGACCTTATTCATGCACCAACACAAGAACTTCAACCGATTGCGACTCCTTGGCCCTTTTATCAGTGGGGACCTGATCTCATAGGAAAGATTCACCCTCCTTCTTCCAATGGCCACAAATTCATTATCACTGCCACATAGTATTTCACAAAATGGATTGAAGTCGTACCTCTTACACAAGTCACTAGAAAACAGATTGCTACATTCATTCTCAACTATATCATTTGCCGATACGGTATTCCTCTTTCCATCATCACTGACAACGAGTGTCCCTTCAAAAACCAGGATGTTCGTGAACTTTGTGATCGCTTCCATATAACCATCATTTCTCCACTCCCTATTATCCCCAAGGTAATGGTCAAGCTAAGGCATCTAATAAAACTATTCTTAAAATTTTCAAAAAGACAGTCGATGACAATGGCCGAAATTGGCATATCCAACTTAATCCCGCACTTTGGGCCTATCGCACAAGTGTTAGCACACCTACAGGAGCCACACCTTATTCACTTGTCTATGGCATTGAAGTTGTCTTGCCTACCAAGGTCGAGTTACCATCTTTAGTCTCTTTGAAAAACATTATCAATGATGAAGACTACAGGGTCTCTCGCTTAAAAGAACTAGAACTATTGGATGAACGAAGACAAACTACTTTTAATCATCTCAAGGCTTATCAACAATGAGTGAGTTGCAGTTACAATCACAAGGTAAAGCCTCGCATATTTGAGGTAGGTGACTTAGTTCTCAAAGAAAATCCTAAAAATCAGCAAGACGGAGAGAAGAAGGGCAAGTTCGAACCAAATTGGTTTGGTCCTTACATCATTATAGCAGCCTATGGATCTGGTGCATATCATCTCTCAACCCTAGAGAGTGAAACTTTGGAGGATCCTATCAACAACATGCACCTTCACACAGGTTTTACACATATCTCTTCAGCATATCCTAATTCAAAAATACAATTTTTTTTTTTTTTAATCAAAAATACAAAAAAATCAAAACATTCAAAAATACAAAAAAAATAAAAATAAAAAAAAGTAAAGAGAAATAAATTTGTCCAACGGTGAAAACCACTTTGGTGGTGCCCTGGGCAAGTACCATGGTGAAAACCGGGTCACGGACGCCATGTGTAGAGACACTGCTCTTCCCTCCTTCAGGATTCACTTTCATCCTTTCACTTTGCACACACTCACAACTTGTCCATTCATAATAAACTTACCCATTCCCATCATGGCTTGTTATTGATCTACCTAAGATTGGTTAGCCATTCATAATAAAATCTCCCTTTTTATCCCCTGCCATCCATAATAAATCAGCTCCTATCTGTGGCTAAGGTAAATCCTATGTCTAGTGATGGGGTGGAACTCAAGAACATCACACGTTCTGAGGAGTATAGTTTCTTCCAATTTTCTTCACTCTATCCGTGCACAATCCACAATAAAGCAACACTTGCATTGCCAATCCATAATAAAGTTCCATTTTCTCCACAATAAAGTATCAGTTTCATGGATTCACTTAGTTTCAGATGAGACGCAAGAAGCAATGGGCTTTAGCAAATCAAATCTTTCAACAAACTTAGACAACATTATGGTTCAATGCTATCTATCCTTTTGTGAAAGTAAACATTGTGACCACAATCAAATAGACTTGTACAAGTGACAAGAGACACTAAACTTGAGGACTACAGTGAATGTTGGTGTCAAGTCTTGATTTTATTTTGATTTTATCTTTTGGTGACATGTCTTTTAGCTTTTCTGGGATGTCTCTGAGTAGAGATTTTATCTCCAAGATGTCTTTGACTAGAAAGGCAAGGATGGGGTATCATCACCTATTTTTCTTTGCTATTTGTGGATTGTCTCTTAGTAATGCTATGACTTGTCCAAGAATATGAGGACACTGTGAGTCTAGTGTGAACTGGGGCATTCCTTGTTTTCAACTGTCTGATCTCCATGCAAATGGGTACAATGACTTTCTGTGTCGAACATATACCTTGATTGTCATAACCTATTTTCCATAATAAAGGTCAATGATGATAATAGCACAAGAAGCTCTTTCACTTCCATATCTTCTATCTTTCATCCCCATTTCTTGATTGACCTCCATCCTTCTTCTTGAGTCCACATAGCCCGCTATCACATGACTGAGTATAATGTCACGCCAAAAATATCTGCATTTCATGTAGTTTGCACCTGCATTACCATATATTAGCATTTCATACATACATATAGATATCACAATTGCATCACATCCTGCACACAACACATGTTAGCACATTTTACATTCTCATCATGTAAATAGTTATGTACATATTTGCATTATCATATTCATCTGCATTATATACATTCACATTTCCATAACATATTAAAAAACATAAAAGAACAAAAATATTGCATTTCATCCTGTACATATTTGCATTCATATCATAAGCATCACATAGAAACATGCATCACATAGAACCAACATCACATGGGTACACATGCATATAGCTGCCGCAACGATGAATCATCTCATATATGTATATATCAAAATCTTAAGTGTCATGATACAATGATGTCAAAATAAAATGGCTACAATCGCCCGAAGGTGTCATCATACAAAATGGTACAAAACTGATACATAGGGAGCCCTCTAAGGCTATGATGAACTCTCTCCCTTGGATACAGCAAGACTCGACGAAGTCTAAGCCCTGGAAGGACTTGCCCTAGGATCATCTATCCTTCCCCCTTTATGTGGTGGTGGTGGAGGACCCATGACCCCACCACTAGATGCTTGTCTCTTGTCTCTCCCTCCAGTGGTCAGCATAGTCCGCGATGGTCTCCGGAAGCTCCTAGCCTGCTGATCTGGTGGTACCACTCCATAGTAAAGGTCTCTCTAGTAGGCTATCTCCTCCCCTATCCGCATAACATAGACATATCCGGCTCTTGTGTCCTCTATTTCCTGCCTGCCCTCAGTACTGTCTTAGCCTCTGTATAGCGCCGAATAGCCTGATCCCTCTCCCACTCAATATCCCTTAGTTGTCTCCTGAGCCTAGTTGTATCCCTCTTTAAATCCTAGATCTCATCTTCCTGTCCCTAATAGATCTCCCTCAAGGATATTAGCTCATCCTCCTCCTCTCCCCCCTCACCCTATCCCTATGGCTGCTCTTGTCCCTATCTCCGTCCCTGTACCTATTTGGGAACCTGTGCTATTGGCACCTATAATGACAATCCACCTCTACCCCTCACTACATGCACCTGTCTCTCCTCTCCACCCTCTCTCCTCTGAGCCACTCTCCTCTCTACCACTGTGCTTCGCCTCCGCCGTCGACCTCTACCTCCGCCATCCCCACTATCAGCTCCATCACCTCCACCATCACCCTCTATCAGCTCCCTTGGATCCATCAGCCATGGAAATGGATGATCTCCTCAATATGCAGTGTACTTTGCATCCATCCCAACATCCTCTAAATCTGCCCAAATGTCCTAAGGAATGTGAACCATCTCTAGCATCTGTGTCACAACCTAATCATACGACAATAATGGCCCTAAATGCACCTGATCCCTCACTATCTGTGCATACATCCTTGAACCCCATGGCATCCGTTGTATCCTACCGAACTGCCTGTATACCCTATCTATCAACTGCCTCTCAATGATATACAATGTCCTCCCTATCAGATACCTGCTCCTGAATACGTATGGCAGCTCCACTGCATCATCCTCCCACTCCTCACAATCTAAGTAAGGCCTCCATACCACACTGTCTATCTCATCAATAACCCTACGCCAATACTCTAGCCTCCCAATATGTGGCTGAGAAGTAATCATATCATACAGGTGTACATAGTTGTGCCCATGTCCTTTGCCTCTAAAGTGTATCAGACGTGTCACCGACAGATTCTCATATGCCCATACCTACAACAATGTCACTCTGCATCCCAATCTTGTTGATCCATGATATACAAACTGATGTAGCTCATAGTACAAGTGTGCCAGTAGACACGGTCCCCATGCAAACCTGGTGTGCTCAGTCACCAATGTCTCTAGAGTCCTCCCTATCCCACTGCCAACCCTCGTGTCGCCCTGTCCAGACATAGGAATCCACTGATCACTCCAACCAGCACCACCGATAGCACCAATCCTGTCACTGTCATGGTGTCCCATGCCACATGTCTAGCCCTCATCTCCAATCCTGGATCCTGAAACAATCATCTCAGTGCATCCCTGTCTCCCTCTCGATCATAAGGAACCAAATCCCCATCGATTGGTATCCTCAGTATCCTGTATACATCCTCTAAGGTGACTGTCATCTCACCCATCAACAAATGAAATGTGCATGTCTCTGAGTGCCATCTCTCAGCTAAAGAAGTTAGCAACCCCATGTTCACCCAGAACTCAGGCACATACATAATGTATCACAATCCCATAGCCTCAACTGCTTCTATATCCTCAAATTTCAGCTCTGCTCGTAAACTCTAAGTTGAAGGGAATCTCTCCCATGACTCTAGCATTGGTAGGTCCTCCTGTAGTAAAGCAAATCAACTGTGTCAATCCTAGTGGTACTTCCTGTTCATCACAAAGTGCTGCTTTTTATCCTAGTGCTTATATCTATCATATGGCACTCTATCCTAGTAGTACTCCCTATTCATCACAAAGTGCTGCTTTTTATCCTAGTGCTTATATCTATCATATGGCACTCTATCCTAGTAGCATTCCCTGTTCATCACAAAGTGTTGCTTTTATCCTATCTTTTAGGGCACCTACTTGAGTGTATCCTCTTGAGTAGCTTATCCAATTGACAACGTATGTTCTATCACAAAATTGTCAATTTCAGCCTAATCCAATTGGCATCATATGTTCTATCACAAAATTGTCAATTTTAGCCTAATCCAATTGACAACGTATGTTCTATCACAAAATTGTCAATTTCAGCCTAACCCAATCGGTAACGTATGTTCTATCACAAAATTGTCAATTTCTATGTTACTCCCTGTTCATCACAAAGTGCCTCGCTATATCCTATCCTAGGGCCTCTTTTTGAGTGTATCCTCTTGAGTAGTTTATTGATTGACAACATATGTTCTATCATAGAATTGCCAATCCTAGCCCTATTTGTTATCCTAGTCTTCCCTAGAGGAACTGCTTGAGTGTATCCTCTCAGTAGCTTATCCAATCGACAACATATGTTTATCACAAAACTACTGATTCGACCTTGAAGGCATAAACGCGCATTCATGACACAAACGCGCTTGTCCTGCATAGATGCGCCTAACACCCATAGACGTGCCTCTGTTATGCAAAGACATGCCTATCCTACATAAATGTGCCTAGCACCAATGCAAATGTGCCTAGCCTACCCAGATGCACCTAGCACCAACGCCTTTATCTAACACATCTAAAGTACATTTATTGCAATACCTAGCATGCATTTATGACAACAATTAATGCAACCCAGGTACAAGGAGGTTTTGTGGCACTCGCCAGCTCTCCTGCATCTGCTGGCCTTTGATATTGGTGAATGCGATCGAATCTGTGCACCAATGCCATCGTTGCTGACTACTCTCTGCTATCTCTGCACTCTGATCTCTTAGGTGTGTGGATGACAATGAGGATGTTTTCCCTTGTAGTATATCTTATAGACTACCCTAGCCCTCGTCTCTCAAGTCAGTCTTCTTTATCCCGTGACTTTGTCACTCTATCCTATCTTGTCAGTCTTTTCTAGCCTTTATTTCTTATCGAGAGATTGTCTGTGATCTTTTCAGACATTTTCATCCAATCTCTCAAGGGGGCATATCATTCCCATCATGGGGCAACTTTGTATCAGTTCATCTTATCTTCTATGAAACAACGCGACAAGCTGCATTGCCTCAAAGAGAGGCAAAATGTAGACACCCAAAATTGTCATGTCTAATTAAACAAATATTTTTATTTATTTAATTATTTAAGCCTAATTCTTCTATTAATTGAATAAATCTTTATTTATTTAATTAATTAATTTATCTTCTTCTAGCCTTATTTCTCATTTAAATACATACTTTTATTTATTTAAATTATCCTTTTCTTAAAATTAAATAAATACTTATTTATTTAAATTATCCTTTTCCTAAAATTAAATAAATACTTTTATTTATTTAATTGATCCCACTTCCTCTATTAATTAATTAAATCTTTATTTATTTAATTAATTCATTAGCCTTTTCTACCCATGACACATGTCATTCATCTCTTAATTCCTACACTACCTACCCTCTCATTATTTTCTTATTTTCTCTACCTACCCTCTAATCTTAGCCGGCCATTTATCTTTTACACCTCTCAATCTTATCCCTCCGTTTCTTATAGTGTCTTCTATATAAGGAGATGCTTCCTTCATTATCAACCCTAACTCCCAAGCATTATAGCATTCAAACTTTCATATGCGATCAAGCCTACTTGCAACCACATTTTTGTTCTTTGTTGAGCTCTTGTGCATACATAAAATCTAAGAGAAAATATATCAAGCAAGATCAATGGAGATAGGAAGAATGGAAATTCAAACCCTATTAGACATGTGATGGTATCATCTTTGTGATTTTGTTGATTTACATTGTCTTAGGTAATCTTCATATGTTATAGTGGATCTTTGTTGTTGTTGGGCTAGGGTTTTGTGGTTGAATCTATTCAGTCTTTCAATATTGTTGTTGTTGGTATTATGGACGACTTTATCGTGTGTTGCATTTTTTTTGTCATTGATGTCAACACTTGTCATCTTGGAGGTTTACATTATGTTCACCGATATGGTTAATGGCTTATGCACAGTCACCAATAGGTTATATGGTTCACCAACAAAGATGATAACATGGAGATAATTTGGTTATGTCGAAGACATGGATTGGAAGTTTGGATTTGATGTTTTTCTTATTGGTCTAATCAGGTCGACAGATTTGCCTTTACCAGCATATAGGTCTAGGTTATGGACCAGTACATGTTATCTATTCAAGATCAACGTGGCACATTATGGAGATGATTTATTGATTGGTAAAATGTATTGAGCCGACATGATATATCGCATTAAGACAAAAATGTAATTGGAACTAAATGGGTATATAGGAATAAACTTAATGAAGATGGAGAAGTAATTAGGAACAAAGCAAGATTACTTTGTAAAGGTTATTCACAAAAAGAAGGAATTGATTATAATGAAACCTTTGCACCGGTAGCCAAAATTTAGGCAGTTAGACTATTTCTTACATTTGTAGCTCATAAGAACTATAAAGTTTATCAAATAGATGTAAAATGTGCATTTTTGAATGGAGATCTAGAGGAGGAAGTTTATATTGAACAACTTGATGGATTTTCTTTGACAGATAATAAGGATATGGTTTAAAGGCTAAGGAAAGCTTTATATGGATTAAAGCAAGCTCCCAGAGCTTGGTATGCTAGATTGGATAATATCTTTTGAAGCTTGGTTACACAAAAGGTAATGCTGACAACAATTTGTATTACAAAGTTTCCAATGATGATATTTTGGTTATTGAAGTATTTGTAGATGATATCATTTTTGGAGGTGAAGATGGATTATGTAAGGACTTTGCTAATCAGATGCAAAAAGAATTTGAAATGTCTATGATTGGAGAGATAAAAAAATTTCTAGGTTTGCAAATTTCACAAACAAATAAAGGTATATTCATATGTCAAACAAAGTACTTGAAGGAACTTTTGAAGAAATTTGGTATGGATAATTCCAAACTGGTAAGTACTCCTATGACTACAACTGATAAATTGACATTGAAGGATGATTTTACTCCTATTAATCTGACAAGGTACAAATCTATGATTGGAGGATTATTGTATTTGACACAAACAAGACTTGATATAATGAATGTAGTATGTATTGTTTCAATATTTCAAAGCAATCCTAAAGAAAATCACGAATCAGAAGTTAAAAGGATTTCCTGGTACCTACAAGGCACAACAAATCTTTGTTTATGGTATCCTAAAGATAATTTTTTTGATTTATGTGCATACACCGATGCAAATTGGACATGAGATGTAGATGGCAAAAAGAGTACCACTGGCAGTGCATTCTTTCTTGGTAGTAGATTGATTTCATGGATCAACAAGAAACAGACTTGTACATCATTATCAACAACAGAATCAGAATATGTTGTAGCAGCAACTAATTGTACTCAGGTATTATGGATTAAGCAAATGTTGAAAGATATAAAGGTAAAATGCAAAGAACCAATAATAAATTATTGTGATAATTCAACAGCAATTGATATATCAAACAATCCGGTATTTCACTCTAAAACAAAGCATGTTTCTATTAAGTACAAATTTGTGAAAGAGAATGTTGAAGCAAATGAAGTGAAATTGGTTTATGTGAATACTAAAGAGCATATTTATAGATATCTTTACAAAGCCTTTGCCTAAGGAAACGTTTGAATATCTCAGAGAGTAACTTGGGGTAATTTCCCCACCAACAAAGACTTAGATATTGAAGATTGGCATCAAACTAGAAGGGACTAAACAGAAAAATCTTTTTTCGGCTTTGATGGAGCAGAACTACTTCTCAGGGGGAGTAGTTGGCTAAATGTTAAGTTTTGAATTCTTAACTACTTTGGCATTTGATGTCAAAGGGGGATAGATATCTATGGAAAAACATTATTCCTTGGGGGAGAGATTATTCATTAAGGGAGAGATATACTCTTTGGATATATGTATTTAGGTTTTGGTTCTATAACAAACTTTGTATTGATCTATCTTTGGGAGATTGATTGGTTTTGGCATTCTATTTTTGGCACTTTGACGTTTTTCCATCTAGTGTTGCCATCAATGCCAAAGGGGGAGATTGTTGGTATTATGGATGACTTTGTCATGTGTTGCATTGGTTTTGTAATTGATGTCAACACTTGTCTTCTTGGAGGTCTACATTATGTTCATCTGTATGGTTAATGGTTTATGCACAGTCACCAGTATGTGTTCACCAGTAGGTTATATGGCTCACCGACAATGATGATAACTTGGAGATCATTTGGTTATGTCGAAGACATGAATTGGAAGTTTGGATTTGATGTTTTTCTCATTGGTCTAATCGGGTTGACAGATTTGCCTTTACCAACATATAGGTCTAGGCTATGGACCGGTACATGTTATCTATTCCAGATCAACCCGACATGTTATGGAGATGATTTATTGATTGGTAAAATGTATTGAGCCGACGTGATGTATCGCATCAAGACTTATTTGTAATTGATTTAAATGTAATATCTTTAGTGAGCCAACCTATCCATTTGGTCTTAGGTTTTGTATAAATGATTGTAAGATCTTGTTGAAGATCGGGATATAGGTTATGGTATAAGTGTGTGTGGATATTGAATAGCGAAAATAAGCAGATCCTTGTGGGAATCATGCAGACATTATTCGAAGGTTGAAGGAAGGTTATGAAGGTGTTTTGACAATCATGTTCAGAGCTTAATCGGTACTGAATCCAACATTGGAGATGCTATTTTGAGCAGTATATTATCATTGGATTTAACCATCCAATTGTGTAGTCAATGTGACTCCTATTTTGTGATTGAGCAGTGAGCTCTAGGCAGTTGACCTTTCTACATGTCCAGACCCCATTTGTATACACATACTATCTGCAATAGTATAATCTAATTGTGAGCAAGGTTTTCCACTGTGGTTTTTCCCTTACTGGATTTCTACATCAAAATCTTTGTGCTATGTGTTGTGGATATTGTTTCTATTTCTGTTTAATGCATTAAGTTAAACCAGTACTGTTATAATTGTTAATTTGTTTTACCGGCACTTAAGTTTGGTTTACAGGCATTTAAGTTTAAGTTGGAATAATTTTCATTTGGATTACAATTTATTGAGAACTGGTTCACAACTGATTCATCCCCCCCTCTCAGTTGTCCTTCCCAGGACATAACAATTGTTTCCATTTTTACCATAAACAGGTATCACAGGTGCCGGGGAAAGGCCCGAGGATCTCCCTATTTTATGGTGATAATATGTGATGATACTCTTCCCTATATGTGTCCTATCTCCTTATGCCTTATTTGTTTGGCAGCCTCTAGCATTTGTTGTCTTTGTGTTATGTTGGTTGAGCCTTGTGATGTAGATATGGTTATGTCTTTGTGATTGATTTCAAATATGGTTGTTATCTTTGTTTTATGTCCTTTAGATCATATGTTTCAGCCTAGGTTTAGATTGTGTGTGGGAGCTTGTGTCATTCTCTGGAGAACGGGGGGTGGATCTTTTTGGTTCCACATGGTCGGTTGGTTTGATGACTTCTTCCATTGGGATTTTCTCTTTGTTGGATGTTCATGTGCGTGGTTGTGGATTCTTATCTCTTCCTGGCTTGAGATGGATTTTTGGAGCAGATTGTTATGTATCTTTGACATTGGAGACTTCATTGTATCATGTACATTGGGTAGTTGTAATTTTAGCTTGAGATTATTATTCTTTGTATTAGATGTTTTTTATAGGAGAATATATTCTTGTAAGCCATATATTGGACTTTGGGTAATTGATATTTTTGTAGATGGTGGTTTAGGTTGTTGGAATAATTTTAGCTTGAGATTATTATTCTTTGTAGTAGATGTTATTTATAGGAGAAGATATTCTTGTAAGCCATATATTGGATTTTGGGTAATTGATATTTTTGTAGATATTGATTTAGGTTCTTGGAATAAGATTATGTTACTCAGATTAGAAATATTTGTATGGTTGAGATGTGAATCATGTAATAGATTTGTATATATTCCTCTATTATGAAATTAAAATGATATTGACTTGAGATGTTATGTATGCTATATGGATGAAGTAATTGAGTACGAACGTTTAGATTTGGTGCATTAAAATGAGCCTTCATATTAGTCGTTTACTATGCTATATTTCTATGGGTGAATGATATTGTTGGTAATGGACATTATTATTAGGTTGTGATTTATGTATGTACACTAGTTAGGTAAATGGTATCTTTCTTATGATTCTAGCTAAAATGAATGTTAGGAATAATGGTGAGGAATTGTGCATTAGTTCTATTTTATGTAGCTTATGTCTTGTTGTTATGTTAAGTGATGACGTTGGAATACCCTCGAGAATGTTATCTACGTGTCGAGAGTTTATTTTTGCTTGCGTTGTTGTATTATCATGTTCAAGATTAGTTGGTGTATGCAATTTATAGATAAAATGTTAGTTGTGCATGTGTAGTATTAGATCTTATTAAAAAAATTCTCTATTTCTTGTTTAGTTGGCTAATTTCTCTAGGGTATTTTGGTATGCATTACAATTGGCATGATCTTCCCAAGAGTAAATGACACACATATATTAGCATCAGATCACATATAATTGTCAATGTAAAAACTTACCAAAGTTTGTGCATTCACCATTAAATGATGCTTGTTTTGCAACCACAAAACTTGATATGTGTTGGGGTGTTTGATTATTTTAATTTGAACTTATTTACCATCTATTCATATACTATATTGTTGGTGCTACTGTTGTCCATGATGACCTTGTAGAATTTACCATTCACTTTAAACCTTGTTCAAAATAAAATTCTTCTTTGGATAGATTTAAATTTCTCCTTATCTAAATTTAACAATTATTTTTGAATCATTAATGATTCTCCTTCCTTGTGATCTTCTCCATGCTTTGGTGAATTCTCCATTTTATTTTCAGCTTGTGCTACATGCACTCTCGCCTCTTTTCCTTTTCCTTCATCATATTGGATTTGTAGACATTCAAATGCCCAATGTCCTATTTCACCACATTGGAAACATGTACTACTAAAACTTCTTCCTCTACCTCTAAAAAATGACCCTCTTCCATGAGAGTAGTCTCCTATTCCTATAGGAAAGCCTCCTCTTCCTTTACCTTCCTTTCTACTTTTATGAAATGTGCCTTCTTCCTATTGCTCATATTTGTAACCTCTACCTTTGCTGGATTGTTCCCTTACATGTGAAAATTTGCCTCTACCCTGGGAGTTGTTTTGTTGCCTTCTATTGAGTTGTTCTTCTTCCTTCAAGATATATTAGTATGAATCCTTCACACTAAATATATTGATCAGACTCATTTGATCTTGGATAGATGTATACAAACCATTCAAGTATATTTAAAGTTTCTTAGTATCATCTTCTACATGACCAACTCTTATGCTTAACCGACAAATTTTTTCGATGTAATCCTTAACACTACTCTCCTTTTGCGTTGGATTTTGATGTTTCCTAAATAAATTGATTTGATAGTTTCTCGATAAGAATTTTCACTTAATTTTTGTCACCATGACTTGATTTTATCCTTTCATCTTTATTGTTTATCATTCTACAAGTGATTCCACCATAGGGATGCATGCCCCTACAACTTGGTGTGTGCATATTTCACCTTTCGATCTTCTTTAATATTTTTCGTATTCAAACTACTTATTCATTTCACCAATCTAGACTAATAACTCATCTACATTTAAAGCAATGCCTCTAGAACTCAAAGGATGAAATCAGGGCTTAGAATTTATTCTGGTGATGGCCTTGATGTATCTCTCCTCTCCTAGATTGATTCCTTGCTAGTCCACTTCCTCGCCTTCTTTAATAGTTTTCTCTTCCTCACCTTCTATAACATCCTCTATTACAACTCCTCTTCTCTGAGCTATCTTTATCATATCCATTTGTATATTAAGACCTCTAATCACCTATGCAATTTTAGGCTCCACACCTCTGGGTCCACTTCCTCTCTGACCCTGTCCTCTAGAAGCTATACTAGCTACCTATGACAATCTGTGCATTCACTTGTCAACATAATCAAACTAGATTTGACACCAATTTAAGCTTGATTAATAAGCCTTATGAGGCTGAAAGATATTGTATCTAAAGAATTTATACCTCAAACATAATATACACAACTCAATTCATAAGGTGAAAGCCTTTCATTTAAGTTTATTAGTATTTTCCAAAGTAATTAAAAGCATTCAATACGACTTCAACATTTTTTTTTAATGCATTCCTCTGCTTACTTATCTACTTTGCCAACACCATGCCCTTTATAATCCATATGTAGCCTTGATATTTTATTAATGTTCCTATTGATTAACCTTTCTAAACCTCACACTACTCACCACTCACTCTAACTTGACCAACAATTAATATTTCCTCTACAATTTTTTTGTTTTGTTTCGCAATTAGGACTCCTTATCCATTTAAGGCTTGGGTGCAACTATTTATTGGTGTTTTAATACCTCTATCCAATCTCATGCATTATATCCCACTTTCCATACTCCCTTCACCTCTTGCATAGCATTTTGGTGGAGATTTTTTTTTTCTTATTCCCTATTTGCACACACAACAACTCCCTTTATTTTTTATAACCTTTGTGCACCCATGTTTTCTGTGTTTACATTCAAATTTGACTTTTTTACTCATGTTTCTCTTCCATTTTCAGTGCCAATACTCCTTTGTTGGTCTAATTTGCATAGTAATTTCCCACCTATTGTTATTGAATTTTTTTTCTTCTCCACACCAACTATTTTTATTCTCAATTTTGGAGATTCTATTTTTAAATTTCATGTACCCCTTCACTTCCCATTAATTTTTTTCTACCTGCAAGTTCTTGGTTCCTTCCAACTCCATGCAGTCTCTTCATTGTTCATTCATTTATCTTATTCAACTTTCTTTCTAGTTGAGTGCCCATCTTTCCCATAGGTTTTTTTAAATGTTTGGATATGATAATTTCACACATGTCATTAATAAATTTATGATTGTGAAAATAAATTAGACAATATTCATAAATTCCCTCACCAAAGAAAACATTAAAATATAATAGAAGAATGAAATCTAGAACCACCAAACCACCAATTCAAACAATTTGAATAGAGGTGATGTTGATTATCTTTTTTCCTGGATGCTTCTGCATCAAACAATCAATCATTAAATGATTTTTTGGGTGCTACTTATTTTATTGATGTAGGAGCATCTCGAGTGGTTCGACAATTAGCATCAACCCCCAAAAAATATACATATACATTAGACACACACACACACACACACACACACACACACACACACACACACACACACACACACACACACACACACACACACACACACACACACACACACACACATTAAATGGTTTAAATTCTTTAATTTCAGTTTGTTTTAGTTTTGAGCTTCTTTTTTCCTATTTTGAGGCTCGCTCTGGCTCACACTAAGCTGAGAAACCACCAACTGATAACATCTAAAACCTCTCATTCAATCCACATGTTCATCTTCTTCAAGATAGAAGACCAATCACCTCATAAGGCCACAAAAGCATATAATTAATTATTTTAGCAAAAGCAAATTGGATCTGTCAAATATAATGAAGAGCAACAAGTGAAAAATTTGTGAGGAATAAACTTTATTCGTTGACAAACCGAGTGTGATGGAACATTAGCACTGGCTATCCAAAGTATATTAGATGTGGGTAGCTTTATCATATCAAGAAAGCTAAACCCCATATCTTCAAAACATGACAAAGGGGGAACCTATAAGGGATACATGAGGAGCATGCATGTGTGTTTCACCAACAATCCATAGATCACATTATTAATCTACTGATTTGTAACTAACAACTCTTGCATGGTTGTGTGGGTAATGATATATCTCAACATTCAAAATTTTGTGAGATGTTGTATTTGTGATTGTTAGTAGCTAGACATGTCCTCAAAATGTGGAAGCCTCAACTGGCACATGGATTTTTTGATAGAATGCATCAAATAAATGTCATCCTGTGGCAAATTCATGATACAAAAATCCATTAAAAAGATGTAACTTCCAGTGGAAGATAAAACATTTCTAAGACGTTTGCATTGACCACAAAGAAAAGGAAATTAAAATATTTTGCATGGTAAATGTCAGGAGGATAAATGGTAAGTGCACCATTTCCAAGATCATCTACTCTGGTATCAAACTTTCCAAGATCATCCTCATCTCTTTTGATGTAGCATTTATTTTGAATATTCTAAAAAACTTCATAGTAGGAGGTCTTCCATTTAACAACTCATAAGGTGTCTTAGTATGATTCACTCTTATTTGTACCCTGTTAAGAATGTAAACATCAATATGCTCAACTTCTTTCCAATACCCATTAGCCAAGTTAGCATCCTTCATAATTTTCCTAGCCATCTCAAGGATAGTTCTATTCTTCCTTTATAATACTCCATTCCATTGAGGAGTTCTTGGGATATAAAAATGCCTTCTAATTCCATATTTATCATAAAAATTATCAAATTCGTTTGAAGAAAACTCTCCTCCTCTATCAGATCTCAAACATTTGATTTTACCATCTACATGATTTTCAACTATTGACTTGAATAATTTAAACCCTTCAAAAGCTTCATATTTCTCTTTCAAGAATGTAACCCATGTCATCCTAGAATAATCGTCAATAAGTAACATAAAATACCTTCCACCATTTAGTCATCTATCCTTGTAGGCCCACAAAGATCTATATGAATCAGCTCCAAGGGCTTTGAAGTAAAATATTCCTTGTTCTTTAATCTCCTCTTTATCTATATTTCAAGTTGACATTCCCTACATACAGTATCTATAGGTTTGATAATCCTAGGAAAATATCTCATAGATTTAGTGTTATTGATCTTTACCATGTTATCAAAATTTGCATGTCCCATTCTCTTGTGTAATTACCAACATTCACTTCTCTGTGTCAGAAAACAACTACTTCCACTCTTATCCTTGACATGGTAAACATTTCCACTTGTCCTAATACCTTCTGCTACCCTTCTTCCATTCTTCTTCTTTCTAATTACAAATTCGGTATTACTAAATAAAACTTCAAAACATTTATTGCACATCTAACTAACACTCAATAAACTATGTCTCAAACTTTCAACCTAATAAACATGATCAATTTTATGCTTACCATAAATTGAGATGCTTTCTATTCCATAAATAGGTGCAACTTTTTCTTTTGCAAATTTTACTGATCCACCATCATACTTCTTGAGATTAACGAACTCATCTTCATCTCTGGTCATGTGATTTGAACATCCAGAATCAATTATCTAAGCTCTTGGTTCCTTTTTAGCATGCAACGGTCTTCTCTTTTACAAAATTTTCTTTTCCTTCCATTCTTCTAGACCTATCTTAGTTCTTCTCTTCTATAGCCAAGAATAAATATTCTTCATTCGAGTCCCCACCATCTTCATCCTCAGATGAACATGTCTCCATACAACATAAACTCATTTTTCCTAAGTTATCTCTATCATCTGTCCTTTTCTTAAAATCATGTCTTCTATATCTACTTTTCTTTTCATCATCATCAGATTTTTTGCAATCCTTCTTATAAATACATTTACAAGCATAATGACCAATTCTACCACAATTAAAGAATTTCAGGGGTAAGTTATTTTTGTACTTTCCAATTATTCTCTTCAGTCTCCTTACAAATTTTGCTTCAATCTCATCCAGATTCTCATTCGCTTTTGGTTCATTTTCTGCTAGCTTTGAAAAATTAAATGCATCTTCTTTCTTTTATGTTTTTATTTCTTCCATCTCTCTAATTTCAAAGGCAGATAAAGTTCCAATGAGTTGATCAATCGAATAATTATTCAGATCCTACATTCTTTAATTGCACACTTCTTAGGTTTGTAGGGTTTAGTCAGTGTCAACAAGATCTTCATTATGACATTTCCTTCTTCTAATGTTCCACCAACTCCACTAATAGCTTTTTCAATACCAGTCAATTTGTGTACATAGTTCTCAACACCTTCATCATTAGACATTCTCAAACATTCATAAATTTCTATTTCAAATTCATCAACCTAGCTCGCTTTGTTTTCGGACCTGCTTCATACGCATAACATAATGTGTTCCAGATTTCCTTAGCTTTCTTCAATCCCTTAACTTTACCAAATACTCTAATACTCAAGAAACTGAATATTATTGTCCTGGCTTTCACATTTGTCTCATGCCTCTTAATTTTATTTGTAGTATGAGGTCCATTTTGTGGAGGTGTATAACTAGTGTAACACCCTGCCAAGGAACCCCAGAGGAACTAATCTAACTAACTTAACTACGAAGAGAAATATTTTTTTTAAACATCTTAAAGTGTATTATAATGTGAAGAAGCTAAGAAAGTACAACTTCTGAGATCCCAAGAGCATCTGCAAGCAAAATACCTGTCACAAGAGAAGATTGGAGACATAACACAAAAAAGACTCTAAAGAAAAATATTATCATTCAGAGAGGGAATGAAAAAGAAAAGTTACAATACAATCCTTATGACAAGAGAATAAAAACCCTAAAGAGATAAAGAGTATTTAATAATTATAATAATTATTAAATACCTACAATATTATTAAAAGCCTAAGTTTAGTTTAAGCGTAGAGTATAATAGACTAATAATTAAACAAATAATTATTAGCTAATACAAGATAACTATAACACCCCCCCTTAAGATGAACTTAGGGAGTAGCTAAAAAACTAAATGTAGAAAAAAAAAATGCAACTATAGGAAGAAGGCAAAATTTGGGTCCTGACAACAAGGCCTAATGAGGTACCCAATCACAACTAATTCTCTATGAAACAGAGAAATAGAGAAAACCACATGGGAAAAAAATCTACTCCAAAAAGAGATGGGAAAAGCATGCAAAAAAAAACATGAAGGAAGGAAGGCCTCAATGAGACCCCCCAAGGACAACTTCCTTCACCCCAAGCATAGAGCGCAACTGAAGATAGCATGGAGATGCAAAAGGTTTAGTGAAGATGTCAGCAACCTGCTCCTCTATAGGAATGTACTCCAAGATGAGAAAGCCATCTGAATCAACTGTTTGATAAAGTGCATGTGAAGCTCAATGTGTTTAGACCTCTGGTGCTCCACTGGGTTGTGGGAAAGGTGAATGGCACTCTGATTGTCACACCAAAGAATAGTGGGGCTATCAGGAGGGAACCCAAACTCAGTCATCAACTGTTGAAGCCATAAAACCTCCTGACTAGCTAACACTGCTTCTTGGTACTCAACCTCTATAGATAATAATGCAATAGAAGACTACTTCTTGCAAGACCATGTGATAGGACCAAAACCAAGGCAAAAAACAAAGCCAAAAGTAGACTTCCGATCTTGAGCATCACCAGCCTAATATGAGTTAGTGAAGCCAACAATGTGAGGGGATCCTAAAGTATAGTGAATGCCAAACTGTGTAGTGCCCCGAATGTACCTCAAAATACATTTGGCTGCTTGCCAATGGCTCTCATGAGGATCATGGGAAAACCGAGAGACAAGACTAACCACAAAAAAAAGATCTGAGCGCGTATGTGTTAAGTACAACAAACTGCCAACCAACTGTCGATATAAGGTAGAATCCACTGAAGGTGTACAACAAGTGGGAGATAAAATAACGCCTGACTGAAATGGTGTGGGTGCAGGTTTGCAAGTAAGCATGTCAAATTTGTGAAGCATATCAAGAGCATACTTTTGCTGAAGTATGGAAATCCCATCGAAAGACTGAATAACCTGTAGGCCCAAAAAATAGTGCAGAAGGCCAAGATCTGTCATCTCAAACTACTCCATCAAGGCTTGCTGAATATCCTAAATCAAGGAGGACAAGATATCAGTAATGATAAGATCATCAACATAGAGCACGAGAATAACTATATCATCTCCCTAATGCTGAATGCATACTATAGGATCAGAATGAGAATGTGTAAAGAGTGTGGAAGGCAAGAAGGAGTCCATCTTCTCATACGAAGCCTGAGGAGCCTGTTTGAGACCATATAATGAACGTCAAAGTCTGCAAACCAAAGAGGAATCATGCACAAAACCCTGAGGCTGCTCCATATAGATCTCCTCACAAAGGTCTCCATGCAAGAAAGAACTTTTCACATCCATTTGAAAAACTGTCCATCCCCGTGAAGCTGCCAAAGAAAGTACAAAGTGAATAGAATTCATCTTGGCGACATGAGCAAAGGTCTTAGAGTAATCAATACCCTCCACCTGAGAAAACCCATTTGCAACAAGACAAGCCTTATACTTATTAATAAAACCATCTGCAACATACTTTGTACAGTACACCCACTTGCACCGAACCAACTTTCTTCCTTTCAGAAGAGTAAAAGGATCTTAAGTATGATTCTTCATCAAAGAAGAATAGTCCTCATCAATGGCCCTATCCCACTCGGGGTGACCTGTTGTCTCTGAAATTTTTTTAGGCTCATCTAAAATGGCATGAATCAAAAGACTAGAACCAGATGTCTATGCATGAGTACGACGAGTGTCAGAAGGATCACCTGCCATAGAACCAACAACATCAACTGTAAACCAGGCCCACTTGGGCAAAGGCTAAGCGGCGGGTGGTGGTGGTGGTGATGGTGGACCATCATCTGCATCATCCTCAAAGAATAAGGAATCCTCAAAAGATGAAGAGAGAGGAGGAGGCAGTGAGGGAGAAGCTGGTGATGGAAAATCCATCTGAGGAAGGCGCTCATCAAACTAGACATCCTGCCTAAACAAGACCTCTCGAGAATCAGGATCAAACAACCTATATACCTTAACATCCTCACAGTAGCCAACAAAAATGAGTGGTTCATTTCTTCCTCTCCATGGATTTCCTCTGAGCATCTGGAATAAATGCCCAAGCCTCACTACCAAAAACTCAGAATGAAGAACCATCAGGCTTGACATGGGACCAAGCCTCCTCAGGAGTCAAATGGTGCAATGCCTTATGAGGCATCCAATTTTGAATATAAGTGACACAATTAACTGCCTCAACCCAAAAAGAAGGTTGTAGAGAACATGAATGAAGCATACAATTGGCCATCTCCCTTAGTGTTCTGTTCTTTCTCTCAACAACACCATTCTGCTAAGGGGTGTGAGGAACTGATAACTGATGCTGCAAACCATGCTCTGTGCAGAAATCTATAAAAGCTAGATTCACATATTCTCTCCCATTATCCTGTGCGTATCATGTTTATAGAAAGAACAAACTACTTCTCTACAAATGTCATAAAGACTTGAAATGAATCAAAGACATCAGACTTGTACTTAAGAAAGTACACCCATGTACATCTGGAGAAGTCATCATTGAATGTGAACACATACTTGGATCCTGAAAAAGGTGGAGTCAGAAATGAGATAAGATCATTGTGGATCAAATCCTAGCGTGCCTTAGCACAGGTGGCTCTGCCTATAGGAAAAGGATCATGGTGATGCTTGCCAAGTGCACAACCTTGACATACACCATCAATATAGGATATCTGAGGGAGCCCAATAATAAGTGCTTGTGTGCTCATCTGCTGTAAGTATCTGTAGTTGACATGGCCAAAAATCTCATGCTAAAGTCTGCTCACTAAATCTGCATGTGCTACAAGAGAAACACTTGAACCATTTGGACTCTCAAAGCCATCAAATTGATATAACTAAGAATCAGGATCAACGCTGCTAGTAGCCACAATAAAATTAGGATCATGGAGCTCTCTAATAACCACATCATGTGGTGAGAACTTAATTATTTTACCAGAGCCATAATGACAAATCTGATAAATAGAGAGGAGGATCATCGAAAAGTCAGGAATTGAAAGACCATCCTGAAAACAACCACCTGTCAATGAAACAAAACCTGAACCTGAAATTGAAAGTTGTGCTGAGTCACCAACTGCAATCTGTAAAGTATTACTGTGAGCAAGTGAGGTAACAAGCTGCGGTGAGTGTGTCATTTGGTGAGAAGCCCCAAAATCAATAATCCAAGTGGATGCAAAAGGAATAGCTCATGCAGAAAGAGAATGTCCTTTCCCAGTAGAAGAGGAAGATGGAGGTTGAGGAGTAGAAATATGATGCTGTTGCATGGTTGCCTACAAAGCCTCTAATCATTTCCATTAGCGAGAAACTGGATGACCTTCTTTGCCACATAAACTACAAAGTTCATCTGATTTCTTCTTAGTCTTGGAGGAAGACTCACCAGACTTAGAAGAGTGCTCATGTTTGGGATAGGACTTCAGTTTGTAATCAGTCTTAGGTGGTGGCTTGCAGGGACACTCACTGCTAACTGATTCCTTCTTAGGCTTCGATTTCTGCTTCTTATTCTCTTTAGATGTCTGAGCAACCAATTCTTTTGGCTTTGATCCTATGAGAGTGTCCAACTGATATAGGTGAGCCTGCTCACGAGTCAAGCGATCACAAAACACATCAAAAGTAGGCATGGTGAAGCATGCACCCAATGCATCCATAGTAGAATAAAATGTGGAAGCAAATATCAAATAGGGACCTCGAAGCTTAGAGATAATTAGGTAGATATACTTTGGGTCTATCTTATTTTTACCACAACTGTGCAGGATAGATCTGGTGGTTTTAAACTTGTTTAGAAATTACTCAATGTGAGGAAAAGACTCAGGTAACAAAGAAGAGAGCTCTGCCTCAATCTGTAATGCTCTGAACTCATTGATAATACCAAAGAGTTTCAAATTTGGACTACATAGCCTGAGGAGTGAGGAAACCATCAAGGTGAAAAAGCAAGTTGTCTGAAACATGTAAGAAGATGACACCCATAGCCTCATCCATCTTATTTCGATGCTGAAGAATCTCAAAAGGATGCTGCAATAGCGACTAATTTGCATCCAAACAGGACCACAACCCTCTTGATCTGAGAAGCCTCATCATATGAGCTTTCTAGAGGTGACAGTTCTGGGATGTAAGAAGATCAACTGAAGAATTTGCCATGTGTACCTGTACCTGAACCTAAACCTGGACCTGCTCTTGAATTTTTTAAATTAAGTGATCTTTCAGACTAGACAAAAGATGCAGAAGGGTTTTTTTTTGTTTTTTTGATTTTAGGTGTTTTTTTTTTGAAGTAAATTATAGAAAATAGTAAAAAAAATAACACCCCCTACAATATGTAAAACAAAAACCAGTACAATCTGAGAGCCAGAAAATAAGACAAGCGCAAAGAAAATGCGTCAGACACTATCTTGTGTACTTGATAATTTTTTTAGAAACAATAACTCCAAATCTGAGAAGGTCTCTCCAAGACCTTTCCGATGCCTATTCATTTTCCAAAAATGGAGACCGTTTGCCCAAGTTATGGCTCCCATAGTGCCGAAAAGAGCGCTGCCTTGGATGACAAAAAATAGGTACTAGATGAAAAAATCAGCAAATCTCACCTCCAGATCTGAGTAGAGATCGAAAAGATCTTTCCGACGCCTATTCATTTTTGAAAAACCGACTCCGTTTTTCCAAGTTAGGACAAAAAAACCCCCCTTGTAAAAAAGGCTTGCAAGAGGAAGCAAGAGGAGGAGAGGTGGCGCTCTGGCTGGGTGGTAGCGGAGCTTCGGGCGACGACGGAGGGTGGGCAGCATGCAGTTGGCGGCGGTGGCTACGCACGGTGCAGCAGGCGGTAGTGGCCCCGGGAGGAAGGCAACCGAGCAGTGAATAGACCGCTGCGACTACCGGTTGCTAACCACTGCGGCTGGCGGTTGCTAACCGCTGCGGCTACCGGGATGACCACTGTGGTTGCTGGTAGACTGGAGGTCAATGGTGGTGGGAGACCGCTTGCCATGGTGGTCTTGGAGACCTTCTGTGGCTCCATAGACCGTAATGTGACGGCTTGGCCTTGGCAAGCCGTTAAACTGCCAAAAAAAATGATTTATTTTTTAAAATTTTTTTTCTCAAAAAATGTGCCAAGAAGGGCCAAAAAATAATAAAAAATCCAAAGCTAAATTTTTCCAAATTGGAGAAATTTTATATGCAAGTGGGGGTTTTTGAGTGTTCTGAGCTCAATGGTGAGCTTCGTTTGAGCTCAAAATGCTTAGAAACAAAAAAGATACCCCATATCCAAACTAAAACTCTTGAAAAAAAAAACCAAAACCCTTGTCTCCAAAGAAAATGTTCTGAAAAGAAATCGGGAACAAGCAACAATAGATGTAGGCTCTGATACCATGAAGAAGTTGAGAAAGTACAACTTTTGAGATGCCAAGAGCATCTGCAAGCAAAATACCTATCACAAGAGAAGATTGGAGACAAAACACAAAAAAGACTGAAGAAAAATATTATCATTCAGAGAGGGAATGAAAAAGAAAAGTTACAATACAATCCTTATGACAGGAGAATAGAAACCCTAAACAGATAAAGAGTATTTAATAATTA
Source organism: Cryptomeria japonica (assembly GCF_030272615.1). Classification (NCBI taxonomy): domain Eukaryota; kingdom Viridiplantae; phylum Streptophyta; class Pinopsida; order Cupressales; family Cupressaceae; genus Cryptomeria; species Cryptomeria japonica. The sequence continues at coordinate 282,614,794 of NC_081414.1, read as the reverse complement.
GAATAATTATTAAATATCTACAATATTACTAAAAGCCTAAGTTTAGCTTAAGCGTAGAGTATAATAGACTAATAATTAAACAAATAATTATTAGCTAATACAAGATAACTCTAACATAATGCATTACTCTATTAAAGATAATATTATGAACTCAAATGTACAAGAGAAAAGAAAGAAAACCAAACCATCATCTAAGGTTCCTTAACGTTGCTACTTAAAAACTCATAAAAACATGAAAGGAAACTATATCTAACATAATTACCATTTTAACCATTGATTATGAATTCAATATTAATGATCAATTTAACACATTCTAAAAGATTCATTTCCATTAAATTTCAAAATGATGAGAAACTAATTTCATTCATTTAATCTTTAAGTCTAGGTTCATTTTAGGACCCAAATCCAAATGTTCCTATAATTCCTTTAAGTAATAAATTATTAACACACATTCTATCCATACTGTACGATAACATCATTACAACTAGCTATCATAAATCCTACAACACCATTTTACTTAGATTACATCATTTTTACATTAGGCGTGTCCAAAATTATAATTACATTTGATATCCATATAACATAGAAATAATATAGAGAATGCATAAATCTACCTCTAATCTACATCATAAATTATATCCAAGAGAAGCATATTGAGTGAGAAGCAAATCCAATCCACACAACAAACAAGATCAAAATACCCAAGGGAAGAAGACAACTACCACCAAACCTTGTGGAAAAATAAGGTCCACCCCCCGTGCTAGGAGATACACATGGCTCTCATTCACACAAGAAAGGGATAAAGTAATAATAGATCACTACCTACATCCATGGGATAATAACAACAATCAAAGATAACAAATATGAACAACAAAACAAGGACAACTCAACAAATACAACTCCAGAGGACTTACAAAAAATTAACATGAGTAGGACACTAGTGCTCACAAGGGAAGAGTGTCATCACATAGCCTTGATATGGGTTATCTTGGTACTCCATAGACCCTAAACCCCATATTGGGTTATCCTGGTAGCCTCTCACAACCCCAACCCATCATAAAAGACTCATATGGAACCAACATACCTTTTGTGAGGACAAGGCAGTTGATCTTGCCATTCCAGGCCTTCCTAATCTCATCCTGAGCCTAAATAAAGAACTCAAGGCCAAAATTGGGGAATTACCATTATCTTAATTAATTTGAAATACTACCCAAACCCCTATGCATATTAATTAAGGTTATCACTTGTTAAAACAACTCTCCCAATGGGTTGTCCTAGTAATCACTCAGGATCCCGACCCCCATAGAGAGCCACTCTCCCTTGTGACACTATGCCTACTAAAATCCATGGATAAGAAAAAGATGAAATATTGATCATCATCAAGTGATTATCATAACATGATTCATTTAATTCTCTTAACATTGATCTAAAACAACATTGCATCCATAGAGTATCAATATCAATATCTCAACAATAGAGCACATAGGCCTCAATCCAATAGAGGAACACAATGAGATAACACCAAAAGACTATAAGGAAACCACATTAATCCATAAAAAATCCAATACAACCAATCTTATAATAATTTTATTGACAAACAAGACCAAAACCCAATACCCATCCTTTGGAGCCCCTAGAAGACACTCGAGACCCAAAATCAACTAAAAAACACAATCCCCAACACCTACACACTTGTATGGTATGATTTATGAACTTTTAGGTCTTATTTACACCCTTTTGGACCTGATTTTTTCCCTTTTAGGGTCTTATTTTACCCTTGTAGGCATGTTCTATGTCCTTGTGCAAAAACTAGGGTTTCCAGAAAACTCAAACTTTGACTAATGAATAAGCACATAAAATGACTCAATTTCAGAAAACCGATCAAGACCCATTTGAGAATCCTGAGTATAATATCCACAAAAGAAATGAAATAGAGAAAATAAAAAAATTAAGATAGTACAATATTTCAATTTCCAAAACAACCTATTTAAAACTATGAAATGGTGAAGGGAAAATCACTTTTCTACTCAATCAAACTAATAGTCATACAACCTCGTTTGTAGAATTGAATATAGCAATAAAATACACATCAAAAACATTTCCAATCATTATGTTTATTTTTGTTACAAATAAACAAGATAAAAACATAGAAAACCTACCTTAGATAGGAGTAAAAAGGGATGAAATTGAAGAAGACAAATATTGCCAAAAACTCTAGCCAAAGCAAACCAATCTCCAATCAAATCCAGAAATACAAAGGCATTCAAAAACCCAATTCAATTCAACAATCCAATCCTCAAATCCTCTTTCTCACAATCTCCTCCAAATCCAATTCAAAATCCTAATCAAAACTCTCCAAAATTTCCAGCAAGTCCTCTCCAAAAATTATCCCCGAAAATAAAAAACAATGAAGAACAAATAAACCTATCAACCATCTCATGGGAAAAACCAACTCCCAACTCCCAAAAATATTAATTAAAATTAATAAACCTTAATGCTCACTCAACTAATCAAAACTCAAGAAATAACATTTCATAAAATGCTAATCCACTGTTTGGTTTGAAGAATTAGGGATTCCCACCAAACACAAATTCAAAACCTAAGAATAAAATTACAACATTAATACACTTCCCTGAAAAATAGCCACCCAAGAAATGCATCCCAAAATATTAATAAAAAGGGAAATAATACATTAATAATTATAAATAAAAATTAATACAAAGGACAAGGATAAATAATCACTTGCACATACACAACCAGGGTTATGAGATATTGTCTTAAAGGTATTCTGACTAGTTAAACACATGACTAGGATTATTGCCTTAAGTAGAGAAAAGGTTATAGGTTAGGTCAATCGGGTCAATATGCTATCTCCCACAACCACCATCAAGATTGTTTAGGTAGGCTCTGACCTGTGAAACCAGGTGGACTCGACGCCCTGTAACTATAACGCTACATCGCAAATGAGCATATATACAAATATAATATATACAATATGTACACCCACATTAGTGAAGGGAAATCATGACATCACATGTCTCTCCTAAGAGAGTGATAAGACATCATCACCTTGCACCACAATTAAGAACATACACATAATACATGAATCAAATCTCAATACATTTCAACTATCAAAATCAGTCACATCTCACAATCTAACTAGATCTGTTAGTACATGGATTATTAATCATAAAATAATATGCATCACCTCACATAACTTATTCATAAAGAAACATAATCAAAATTCATTATAACATGAACATTAACATTAACTCTAACATAATAACCGAGTCTCATAAAGATAAACCATCATAGGAAATGAAAATGTACCGCATTTTTGAAACAAAGAATAAGCATAAAGTTGATCCTAACCTTAACTTCAATCATTAATCCAGAGCACCGAATCAATGTCATCATAGTAATCATATTTAATCCACCCATACCAAAGAGAATATCAATATAAATAATGAAACAAGAAGTAAGGAGCATCATGAGTACAAACAAATCCATATGTATTTATTGCATCCTATCATAAATAATGAATCGAGGAGGGGCACTACATCGTCCTCCTAAGGTTCGAATTACTCTTGGAAGTTGCAAAGCTTAGGATGAAAAATTTCACACATTAGTCCTAAATCTTCATTTGAATATAACCAAATTATATCTTTTCTTTAGGATAATTACAATCAATATACCTAATCTCCCCATTTAAGGATTCATCAATCAATAAAACATCTTAATCCAAACATTTCCTAACTCAAAGCAATATAACAACAAAAAATTTCCTTTACTTCCTTCTATTGTTCAAATTAATGCATTACACAAGAGATAAAACAAAGACACATCACTTTTACTAGCTACAATGAGCATACTAAATCATTAAAATACTTTCAAGGGAACATCATTTAACAACATTTGTAGGACATATCTATAAACCCTATCATTGAGCTAGCATCTATAAATGCAAATGACAATAAATCACACTTTTCAAGCATGACAACACTCCTTTAGCATATATATGTATGCAAATAAGAAGACAAATATTCATTTTACACAACATTTTACACATAGACTCGCCGTTATATTATTGATGAAGTCACGCCATACATTTATATGAGGGCAATGTTTCTCTGAATAAGTTTTCCTCAAGGCCAAATATAATCAAAATGTCAAACAATATCCAAAAATCTATAACCAATTGTTGAACCCGAGATAGGATTGATAGGGGGGTGAATCAGTTTGGAACATTAACATAGATAAATTATAAACAACATTCAAAAATTTGACAATAATACTAGAAAAACATCAACCATTGACACAAGAACACCAAATTTACGTGGAAAATCCAAACAGGAAAAAACCATGGTGAGAATATAACTCACAATATGTTCATATGAATGATTACAATGTTTTAGGCTCACTGCCAAGGAGCAACAACACCTGAAGGATTTGCAAGATAAGGTACACTACCTTAGGGCAAGATACATGGACTTGCATAGTTGAGGCACACTTCTTTAGGGCAAGATACAAAATGCTACTAAAAGAACCAATATCATTCAACAAGAAAAGAAATAGCAGAATTGATATGAGAAGGATTTCTTAAAAATGAAATTATCCTTGAACAATAGGATCAAGCGACCGATATCATGGCAAACATCTTTGAACTTTGTCATTGTCTTTGCATACTGTCATCTTGAATATGTCTTCTCCAAAGCTCCTCGCACACTGACTATTGCACAATCACAAAATCAAATTTTCTTGCATATCATTCCATACACTTCTCATCAATTCACACACATGATTCTATATGCAACTCATGCAAGCTCATTTCTTAAATATAAGAGAGATCATCAAAAAATTTAACTAAGGGTCAGCTACAATTAGAATAAACAATATTGCATAACATAAGTCGCCGGACCAAAAATACTCAAAGCGGTCTACACTAGGAGAAAGAGGGAAACCAAATTTATTGTAACACATCCTTACAAGATGAATCCAATTATCTCCACATGCTAACTCATCCTCCAAAGTCACCTATAAAGTGTAGATAGACAATAGAACTCATCAAGCAATTAGCCAAATTGTATCTTTTGATGTAAGTTATGCAACATGGATCTATACACACCATGATGAGACCCAAAGAAATACTCTAATTCATTCTTCAATGCATATTTGGACCAAATAATATGATCTAATCAAGATAGCCCAATTAGACACACCAAACTTACAACACAATTGAATATCCCAAACATAAATCATCAAAGCTCTCTTGCAAAACAAATAATACACTAGAGAAGCACATTGAGAATACTACACAAGCCATAAAACCACATCCATTAAACTGCATTACAAACTACAACATATTTGAAGGCCACCAAATATTTTTTGGACTAGTCTGATAGACACTCTTACTGGCAGAAAATAGAAACAACCAACTTTTGTATACCAAAATTAGAATACCACAACCATCATCAAAATATCAAACTCAATCTACAACCCAAAACAAAACTAAAATAACCAAGAGCATATTTGGACTAGAATCCATCTAGATAACCAAGTTTGACATTAATGACAACCATACAAATAATACCTCCAACAATAGGGATAGAGTGTGGGTTGCATCCAATGATGTTTGTATGGAAGGTTATTGTGTAGAGAGAGGCAAATGAAAAGGGCCTAAATGTAAATAGATTGTTGCAAATTTCATATACAAATAATGTTGTTTCTACATTGCAATATTGATTCATTTTCATTTAAATTTTATGTGCAAAGGGTCTTTTTATGTGTTTACATTAAGTTTGAAGTTTTAGGCAAGGGGTTTCTTGCATCAAATGGTATCAGAGCTAGAGGTTTTGAGTGCATAGGTAAAGTGGTGAACATGAGGTAAATTATGCCAAGACCTATGAGTGAAGAGTGGATTTGTGTGAAGAGATCACCGATTGTGAGGCAATTTGTACTTGAGAGTGTGAAGTAGTTGTGGAGATCTCAAAAGGATCATTGTAGGTTTGTGGAATTTGGATTGGTTGATGGCTTAAATATGAGAAGAAAAGTGAATGCATGAGAATATTGTACTAGATGAGAGGATGAGTTTGAAGAACAGGAGAAGGTGGTCATGAGAAGCCATTGAACTCAAGGCAAGAATGAGAGGGGGGGTGAATCGGTCCAAACAAAAGTTAAAAGCAACACATAAACAATTAATAAACAATATACATCCAAAACATGAACACCAAGATTTATAAGTGGAAAACCTAAATAAGGAAAAACCATGGTGAGTGCCTACCCACAAAATATATCTATTATGTATATCAAATTACAAATAAAAGAGCTCACTACTCTAAACTTATATACCATGGCTAACCGGTCATGGGGCAAGATACAAAGAGGACCTGCAAAAATGGAAGCTAACTACACACAGGGCAAGCTACAAAAATAATATGAAAAGAAGGATCTCCTGATCATGAAGTTGTCCTTGAACTTTGCATCAAGTGGCCAACATCAGCACACAAGTCTGACCAAGAATCTACTAACACTCTATCTCAAATATTTGTCATAGTCTCAGCATAGCTTGCATACCATTCAAACAAAATTCTTCTTATGCTCTTTACTTAACCTCACTGATTATCCTCACACCTATATTCATTGCACTTTCCTTTCTTGCCTCTACATAACTCAATCTTACACACCCTTATATATAAGATAGATCATCAAAGCTTAAACCAAGTTGACCTAAATCAAAATGCACTCTCTAAATAAAAAATACACACATTGATCCACTCTAGGAGAAAGAGGGGACCAAAACACAACTTCCAAAGATCAATTCACTGATTCACAATCACCAGAACATAACCAACAACATATCCAAATTCTATGCATCCATACAAGCAATTAATAGCCAACACATACTCTCCAATGAAAATAACTCAAATCCGGATCTCCACATGCTATTAATGAGATCCATAACATATAAAAAATGCTTCCACAAATCATATTCGGACCAAAGAATAGGTCTAACATATAATCTTACAAATAGCAACTATCAATGCCACATCACTCAGAGAACACAAAGATGTTACCAGACCACACAACCATCATATCCATAATACAAAAACTATATCCAATGAAGATAACAACAACATTCAACATCAATGATAGATTCCAGACCCAAACACTTCTAGAACAACCAATAGAACAACTTCAACATCAACAAAACAACAATATAACTTTGCACCATAGATACAACAAGATAAATCTGCACCATAGACATTCTAGACCAATCTAGAACAATAAGTTTGACATCAATGACAACCACAACAACGCATCAATGCATACTTCCAACAATCTCCCCATTTATCATTGATGGAAACACTTGATGGTAGCTGCACCTCAAAGAAGAATAATACTACTAAATATCTCTCCAAAAATATACATCACATTTCTGGACTATCCTTCCAATCTCAATCTTCAGACTGCTAACTCAATCTCTTCCCCAAAGATCAAAATTTATGAATCTCTCCCCCTTTGCCATCAAGAACAAAGGTCACAAAAACACCTCACACACCACTGCTCCCCCTGAGACTAGCTACAACATCAATCCAGGAAAAAGAAATAGGCATGAAAGATACCCCTGAAAAGATGCATCCACATAATTCACCTAGCTACAAGAAGGAGGGACAATAAACCCAAGCTTCTCCTGAAGAAACTCAAATTTATCCTTTGCCAATGCCTTAGTGAAATATTTGCAACTTGCTCTTTCCTAGAAATATAGTCCAACCGAACTTCAATATTAGCAACTTTCTCCCTTAAGTAGTGATATCTGATAGAAATATGCTTTGTTCTTTAATGCATAACATGATTCTTTGAAATATTTATTGCACTTGTATTGTCACACAAAATAAGAATTGCTTCATGATATGCTACATTGATATCCAAGTAAGAGTTTGTCTCATCCACATTACTCGAGTACAACAAGATGTCATTGCAATATACTCTACTTCAGCAATAGGTAGGGAAACTGAATCTTGTTTCTTATTGAACCAGGAGACCAATCTGTCCCCTAAAACAAATGCACCACCACTAGTAATATTTCGGTCATCAATACTTCTAGCCCAATTTACATTAGTATAGGCTTTCAACATAAAATCTCCACCCTTTTTATACTAAAGTCCATAATCCGCAGTACCTTTCTAATATATTTGAAAAATTATCTTTACAACTTGTTGATTTGTCACCATTGGATTTTCCTGAAATCTAGCTAGTACACAGACAACCAACATGATATCTGGTTTGGATGTAGTCAAATACAGTAATCCACCAATCATCGACATGCAATTCTTTTGTTCAACTTTTGGAGATTCATCATTTTTTCTCAACTTGCATCCAATGGTTAAAGAAGTTGTAACTGGTTTGCAATCATCAAAACCAAACTTCTTCAACATTTCCTTCACATACTTGCTCTGAGAAAAAAAATTCCATCTTTAGATTGAATAACTTGTAGCCCAAGAAAGAAAGACAACTCACCAATCATTGACATCTCAAATTCTTTCTACATCTCCTTAGAAAATTCTTTACATAAACTATCATCTCCTCCAAATATAATGTCATCAACATAAACTATAACAATCAACAACTTATCTTCATCAATCTTGAAATAAAGATTATTTTCTATTGTACTGTAAAGGGGAAATTTTGATTTGGCAATTTGCAACTTGGAAAGAGAAATCACCAAATCAATTTTTGCTTTTAGGGGGGATTCCTTTACATTCAAAAGAGGGGAGGAATGCACTAGATTCAATCACAAATCAGATAAGGATTGAATATTAAGTGGATTGATTGATTATGATGTGTTTTTCCCTCTAAAGTAAGTTGAAAATGTTGATTTAGGGTTAAGTACTAGAATATAAGAGGAAACTGAAAAAATACTGAGTTGCAGGTTCGAGATTCATTCGTGCAGTTGGATCTGAGAAATATGCTGATTCGAATCTACCATACAAAAATGCCTTGAAAAAGCAGGGACCGAGGTGTTGCATCTTGGTCCTCCAAATTTTCGCGTGTCGAAAAGGGTTTTTCCATCTTTGTGTCTGAAGCTTATTTCCAGAAGTACAACTATGCATCTGTTTCCTACACACAAAAAGAAAGGGGAAAAAGGTTGGGAATAGGGGTTTTCCTAAGTCAAACCCCAGTTGAGGATTCAACCTTGAATGAAATATTGCAAATGTTTGAAAAAATGATGGAAAGGTATACCTTCAAATTTTCAATGAATGATGATGATGCTTTGCCTCTTAAACATTAACACATATTTGTATGAAATGGCATGAACATGACAAAACCCTAACACACACACATGCTTGCAAATGATTGATGTAATGTTGCTCCACAATTGATGAATGAGGAATATGCAACCTTGAAGACCTCTAGAGATGCTTGATGATGAATGCTTCAATTCTTGGATGCTTGATTGCTTGAATGTACTCTTCTTGCCTTATCCCTGTTATTCTTGTATATCCACCTTATGCCCAAATGAGAGGGGTAGACCTCCTTATATACTTGTTTATCGTCAAACATATTAATTTTTTGACATAGGCTGACATGGAGCAAGTTTTCTCGCTCAAATTTGAGATGGGGCCTAGGGTCCAAATTAGGCCCCAATTAGGGAAGACCATGGCATGGCACCATGGTTCCAGTGAGGACCAAGGTGCCACACCCTAGTCCTACCGCAAATTGGGCAAGGGTTAAGGGGGCCTACCAGGCTACAAGATGAAAGTATGATGTTTATTGCATGGCAGAGGCACAAATAGGTCCTGATCAAGCATGGGGATGAGAACACTAAGGCGAGTTCCCCAAATACGGTCAAAATTACAAAGGGTACAATTTTAGGATTCTACAATTATCCCCCACTTTAGCGGGAGTATGAGCTTACACAAATACTCATGGTAAAGTAGAAGAAAGAGAGATGAAGAAAATGAAGAATGCGAAGAAAAATCATAGAGTATAAGACATCACTAATTTCGAGGAACCAAGCCCCCAATCTTAGGATCTTAACTCACTCAAACATATGTAAGGGCACACAAAACAAGATAGAAACAAAAAGAAAAAAGACAAAAGGACAAACACATGCAAAAGACACAAAAAGACACAACAAAAGCTAAGAACCAAAAACAAGACCTCGAGTCAACTAGCCGAAGAGACCTCGATATAAAAATGTCTCAACAACTAATATCATTCTTGAAAAATGCCATCTCATGAACACAAGTGATAACATGAGAGAGAAAAGCAAGCATCATCCATGAACTATAAATAATAAAACTGTGTGGGGGAAAAAGCGAGACTAGGTTATCATGCCCTAATCCTACCTTTTGTCACACATTATGGAATACGAAAGAGCCTAGAGGTATCACACAATTGGCTACTTCTTTTTGTGAAAGAGAGAGCCACGGGCTACCTATTAGGATTTCTATTCCTTTGTTGTAATTGAAAGGTAAGATTATGCAAGTTCAATTCCTAACCCTAAAATGGAAGTATGAACTAATGATAAGATTGCAGAATTGAAATTAAACAATGGAAAGCTGAAAACACAAGGACAAAATAAGAATGCAGATGCGTACCCGGAGTCAAAATATGACTGAAAATGTTCGGGACGGGGGCGCGGGCGCCACTGTCCTGATTCTGCACCTGAAACTACACCTAAAACTGCTGTTTTGCACTCTGGAAACTGTCTGAAATGCTGTCTGTCAGGAGGACCAGGGCGCCCAGCGCCTCTGTCCCAGGGACCAGGGCGCCCAGCGCCCCTGTCCTGGCAGGACCAGGGCACCCCACGCCCCTATCCTGGTGTTCTGCTCTGCAATTTGGTGTGGGGTGCTGTCTCGACCTGCTTCTTCCGGATCTGCAACCTACGTCGTCGTCCGAGTCTCGAAACCTGCACTTATATCTGAAAAAGATGTTTGGGCGGCTATATAGGGTTTTTCCTTAGTCAAACCCCCGCTTCGGTGATTTCCACCTCCATGAATAGCCAAGTTGTATTGTAAAAGTAATGTGTGTGCAGACCTTGTGTGTGTGCATGATCTAAAATGCAAGTAAGCAAACTAGAGCAACCTAGAAAGTAAACCCTAATTGCTTGTTAATGATAATGTAAATGCTCTAAATGAAGATGCAAAGTGATCTAAAGCATGAATAAATGATATATTGAAGCTTATGCAAAGACATGAAAACAACATGAAACCATACCCAACCCCCAAGAGAGGGGTACAAGCCAATCTTCAGTCAATGATCTCCTATTGTTCTTCATTGTCTTCCAAGCCCTAAATGAATGAATGGAATTGATAAATGCTTGATAGAGGGATGTTGAAAATTGTTGAAGTCTTCAAAGATCTGCTCTTTCGCTGCATATGAGATTCCTGAAAACAAAATTCCGATCCCTTCAAATGAAGAAAGAGAGCTCTTATGTATGAAACCCTAGGTCGTAATTTCGTCTTTTGGCCGACCTAGAGATTGAATATCCCACCAATTTCTTGGGGTTAAGCTTTATTTTATGATTGGATCGCGCTCCTAAAATTTCGGGAAAAATGTCCGGGACCGTGTGCACTCCGGGCGCCATGGTCCCGACAACTTTTCACCAAATTTTCAGGGCCGTCAGATATGATGATTTTAGAGAGAATCCCGAAGTTACAGGTGATTTCGAGATGTTTTGACCCCCGAAATCAAGCCCCCAAGCTCAGAATAGGGCCTAATTAGGGTTTTTGATTAAGTAGTGTATTGGAAGAATAAAATGAAAGGGGCACGCTTTAATGAAAGGGCCCGACTTTATGATGTGGAAAATGATGAATAGAACCTTTAGACCTAATTAATTTGATTAATTAAGTGCTAAAGGGGAAATGCAATGCAAAATGCAACTACGCCAAGGCGGGTGCTAAACTAGGTGTTAAATTGTACTGCTTTAGCAAGTGCGTACAATTTATGACATTACATTTAGCCCCCACTTTAGCGGTCATATGAGTACTACGTGCATATGCAAGCTAAAGTACAGAAAGTAAACATCATTTGAAAAAGGATATATCCATAAGTTGTCGGACGAAGCCCCCAACGGTATCTGCAGTACATAGTTAGGAACCGCACCCTACAAAACACACGTTAGATCACAAAATCACCTAATGCTTACTAAGGAAGGTGATGAAATTTGCGAGTAGCTATATGCCCCCCCTGTTTTGACTTGCTTATTAGGGAGGTGAAACAGGGTAGCATGTTTACTTATGACAAATTGTGTAAGAGAGTATTGATGAGGGATGTTCACTAAAAAGGCTTCATCAGAGCACTTTTTGGAACATCCCGATAGTAGAGGAACGAAAATACAATTCCTACGCAACAAACGGTTTGAAAATCGCATCTCCCAAACTCAAGTTATGATGAAATGAGTGAAAGAGGAAAATTAGGGTTTTGAAAGTAAATGTAAAGGAATGAATGTATATACCTTTGAAAGTGACATTTGCATTTGTCACTTTGTTGATTCTGAGTACTGTTCATTGCAGCGGAGCCCACATAGCCATCATCATGCCTTCACGATGACCAGAGCATCCCACGAGGATTGAGATCATGCGACAGGCCGTGATCGACGATGAGCCACTGGACGAGGTGAGTTGACTGAATGTTGACTTTTGATTTTCTGCATTTGACTTTCTGTGATCGTTTGCGGGCCCTAGAACCCGACTGTGGGTCCCACACAGGGCGCCATGGTCCCTGTGGGGTGCCATGGTCCCTTCAGGGCGCCATGGTCCCTTCAGGGCGCCATGGTCCCCTGAGGGTGCCATGGTCCCTGACAGGGCGCCATGGTCCCTTCAGGGCGCCCTGGTCCCTGACAAGGCACCATGGCCCCAATCAGGACTTGGCGAGAGATGCCAGGGTTAGCATACAATGTTCGACAGTGTTGCATGAATGATTTTTGATGATTGAGTACTAATTATAGTTATGTTTTTGTGATGCAGGGTCTCCCGTATATGAGAGAGCACACGGCGGGACAGATTCTACGCAGTTTGCGAGATCAGATTCCCCGACTCACTCAGGCAGAGAGAGACACATTGTTGATAGTAGGTTTGTGGTCTATGATTCTTATGCCAGCCATCCGATTTCATCCCACGATGCTGATGGCATTCATGGAACGGTGGGATTCTGACACATGCACGTTCCAACTTCCAGTAGGGGAGATGACGGTGACACTTGAGGATGTGTACCGCATTCTTCGCCTACCGATCAGAGGAGCTACCGTGACATATGCGATCAATCGGTCAGTAGAGGATCATCAGAGGGAGCAGGTATATTGCATAGGGAGAGTCATGCCGAGCGAGACGAGAGGTAGTATCATGGTCAGCTGGCTCTTACATCCTACAGGAGAGGTGCCCCTCATGAGACGTCTTATGATAGCCATCATTGCACTAGCTATCTGCCCTAATGGGCGAGGTACACACATGCATGGGGGTCTCACGTGGTGCATTAGGGCTATGAAGAGACACAGGAGATTATATGCCTGGGGTCGGAGTATGCTTGCACATCTCTATCACGACCTCGAGGAGTATGTTTCCGGACAGGGTTGCAGCTTGATGACATGCACACTTCTGCAGGTGTGGATATTTGAGCACTTTACATGCACCAGGCCTGTCGGCTATCCGATGAGTACGGCTAGCGAGCGACCTAGGGTATTTGCTTATCCACTTACCAGCAAGTGGAGATTTGGAAATCTATTGTATTGGAGAGTGATAGTTGACAGATTGACAGCCGAGGTGACCGTGTGGAGACCATATCTGCGGATGCACAGATGGGATGGGATGGAGAGATAGTTAGCATGCCTATAGAGGAACCGCCTACTGAGAGGACGATATCCACACATCATAGTCCCATTCTACTTCGATCGAGTACGGAGGCAGTTCGGGATAGAGCAGTGTGTCCCAGCCGATGTGCCCATCTACACTCGACACTCGCGAGTCCTTCCTAGACCCAGAGCAGTAGCGAGACGGACGATAGATGATATCGAGATCACAGATATAGAGGGGTCCGATCAGGATGTGGTCACTGATTATGCTGCAGACCCAGGGGCACAACATAGGTATCATTCCTGGTTTGTGAGATCATACCCAGGGCCTATCTTTCCACCAGATCACCCGACAGGCCATCCAGGTCCATGGAGGCATGGAGACCGAGATGAGGATCAGGGATCTAGGTCAGAGGAGCCAGAGGAGGGAGAGGGTCATGAGGAAGAAGGAGGTCCTGATCCGCCTATAGGAGATCAGCCTAGTGCCGAGGAGGAGGAGGACGAGGATGACGATGAGGAGGAGAGAGATGATGATGAGGAGAATGAGGATGCAGATGAGGATGAGGATGACGAGGAGGATGAGGATAGAGAGGAGGAGGAGGATAGAGATGATGAGGAGGAGTCAGATGCAGCTCCTCACCATTCAGGGGATGATACCATAGCCTTAGATCCTCCCGTTATTCCCCAAGAGGGGGAACACGAGGCACTACGAAGACCTGCACCTATCGCGCACAGATTGTTCGAGCGTGGGGAGCCTAGTAGTTCCCAGTCACAGATGCTACCATATCACGATCCCTACTGGCGTGAGGGAGATCCAGGTATAGTAGGTTTATATTGATTGATTGATGTTTTGATGATATAAAATGGTACTAACACAAAATCTGTTCTACTGCTATAGCTAATGTGCAGGAGTGGTGCTCCTTGATCCAGCAAGCAGTGACAGATATCTCCACGACAGTGCAGATCCCTAGTTCCTCACAGGTTGCTTATAGACCTCAAGGGAACGCGAGTCAGCATGATGATTTGTTTTCCCCATTTCGAGTACAGGTAGAGATATGGAGGGAGAGAGAGCGAGCTCTATCAGAGGACCTTCAGCGAGCACAGCGTGATCTAGCAGCAGCTCAGGCCGAGGCTACCTCGTATCGCGCTATCCTTATGGATAGGGATCGTAGGAGTTCCTCTCGGAGCCATTCATGATCTATATCATGGTATAGCCCCATGGGTCCACTTGCACGACCGGATCAGGAGGGAGCATCTAGTCGTCACTCTCCAGCCACCAGCCCTAGGGATAGGAGATGATTTTATGATGTAGGGTAGGTCACATTTTGGATGTGTAGTGACCTACCTTTGTATATTGATCCACACACACACACACACACACACACACACACACACACACACATATATATATATATATACATGCTTCTTTGTTTCAAACGTGTTATCTTTAATGCCTAAACAATGTGTATTGTGATTAAAGTTAATACATTTGGTAGATGTACATGTATGTTCTGAATTTAATCTCAATGCGCCATGATTAAATTGATACATGTGTGACTTAATTAAAATATTTAATCAAGTACTTCATTGATGATAAGGAAGAAAGTATGTATTAAGCCTACGAATCATATAACAAATGTGATTTAATTTGAATTTAAACACGACATGACATGATTCAACTTAACACATAAAAACATTGTATAATATGTCAACATAATGAAAATGTAAATCTTTTGTAATTTACATAAATGAATTCAAGACAAACCATAAAGTAAAGAAACATGCTTGTCAAGAACGAAGCAATATAGATTAAACAAAACATCATTTAATTCTACTTGCTCTAACAAAGATATGTTAACATATTATCCAATTTTGAAGAAGTGAGAAAGGAAATAGATAAATGATAAGGAATGAGGCATTAAGCATAGTATCTACGCAAGTGCATAGCGTTTATAGGGTCTTTAAGAGGCGTACCGTCTACATCCGCTATTTTGTAAGCACCTGATCCATAATCTTCAATAATGATATACGGTCCAAGCCAATTAGGACTGAATTTTCCCTTTTCTTCAGGTAAGGCATTCACATTGCGCTGATTCTCATAGAGCACTAAGTCACCCACTGAGAAGGAACGTTGAATAACCTTATCATTATAGTTTCGTTGTAGAGTTTTGTGATATGCTTGAATATGCTCAAGAGCATTTATACGCTGTTCATCAAGCATCTCAAGCCGTTGAATTCTTTTTTCTCTATAGGAGTCATCATCTATTATACCTTTGAGAGAAACTCTAAGTGATGGAATCTCTAATTCTAAAGGCATGATAGCATCTGCACCATAAACAAGATTATAAGGAGTAGTTCCCGTGGCAATTCGTACGCTCGTTCGGTAGGCCCAAAGAGCATAGATTAGCTGAGTACTCAAATCCTTACCATGCTTATTCACAGTTTTGCGAAGAATTTGTTCGATTATTTTATTGGATGATTCGGCTTGACCATTTGATTGAGGATAGTATGGTGTAGAAAATCGATGTTTGATATGATATTTCTCGAGGAATTGCTTCACGTCTTTATTTTTAAAGGATGCCCCATTATCAGAGATTATAGTGGAAGGTATTCCAAATCGAGAAATAATGTTTTCTAGAAGAAATCGACAAATCACTTCAGCTGTAGTGGAGCGAAGAGGAACTGCTTCTACCCACTTTGTAAAGTAATCTGTTGCGGTTATAATGAAAACATGCCCTTGAGATGAAGGAGGAGAGATTTTACCGATGAGATCCAACCCCCATGCAGAGAAAGGCCAAGAAGCTACCTGAGAATGGAGTTCTTGGGCAGGAGCATGAATCAAATTATTGTGTTGTTGGCATTGATGACATTTCTTAACAAATGAAAAAGAATCCTGCTGCATAGTTTGCCAATAATATCCCATTCGAAGTAATCTTTGAACCAAGGATTTACCTCCAAAATGCCCCCCACAGGCACCTGAATGCGCCTCTTCAAGAGCAATAGGGATTTCTGATTTGTTAAGACAGCGAAGGAGAAGACCATTATAACCCCTTCGGTAGAGAACATTAGAAAGAATGATGTACCTAGTAGACAACTTGTGAATTCTAGCCCTGGTGTTCCTATTGGCGGAATCAGGAAAGGTACCATCAGTCAAGTATCTTACGATATGCGAGTACCATTCATCTGAGTCTATGAAGTCACAACATGTCACCAGGCTGGAATCATCTACAATAGCTGGAGAAGTAAGGTTGTGAATAACAAATTTAAGATCAACCACGGGGTCCTCTAAAGATACAAGAGAAGCCACACATGCCATTGCATCTGCATGTCGATTATCTTTTCGAGGAACAGGTTCTATGGTGTAAGAATCAAATTTTTGTAACAAAGAGATAGCAAGGTCTTTATATTGTGATAACTTGTCTTGTTTCGCTTGATACAGTCCTGTTACTTGTCTTATAATCAGTTGAGAATCTCCAAAAATATGTATGTGTTTTATATTCAAAGCTAAGGCTGCCTTTTTTCCTGCTATAAGAACCTCATACTCAGCAATGTTATTGGTACATAGGAAATTGAGACGGTAAGATAAGGGAATGGACTTCTTTGTAGGAGAAATTAGAACAAGACCTGCCCCTGATCCTGTACGACACTTAGAGCCATCAAAGTATAACTCCCAAGTTTCATCTTTTTCTGTACAAAGGATGAAATCGTCAGGAAAAGACTCAAAGTTAGGGAAGGAGAAAGGTGAAGGGGCCTCAGCTAAGTGATCAGTCAACACTTGCCCTTTAATTGCTCTTTGTGAAACAAATTTAAGGTCAAATTCAGTTAACATCATAACCCACTTAGCTAGGCGTCCTGATAAATCCGTTTTAGAGAAAAGATGCTTGAACGGATCAAACTTTACCATGACGTGGACTTCTGAATTTAAGAGATAATGTCTCAATTTCTGAGTTGCAAACACCAAGGCCAAGCATTGTCTTTCTATCGCAGAATATCGGGTCTCATAATTGAGCAAGGTATGACTTATATAATAAACCGGACACTCCTTACCATCTTTATCATGTTGTACCAATAATGTTGCAAGAGCATGAGAGGACGCAACCGTATAAAGAAGGAAGGGTTTAGAAGGTTCGGCCGGTCGAAGGATAGGAGGATTAGCCAAATACATTTTTAAATCTTCAAATGCTTGCTGACAATCCTCATTCCATTGAAAGGTGATATTCTTTTTGAGAAGTTGAGTGAAAGGAAAAGTACGATCCGCAAGTTGAGATACAAACCTACGAATAGCTTGAATTTTTCCTTGTAAGCTTTTGAGTTGAGACACATTTCTAGGAGGTGGCATGTTGACAATAGCATCTATTTTCTTAGTATCCACCTCAATCCCATGATGCGAAACTATGAATCCTAATAGTTTTCCACTATCCACACCAAAAACACATTTTTGGGGATTCAAGCGCACGTGATATTTACGAATCCTTTCAAAGATTTGACGAAGGATCTTAATGTGATCTATGCGAAGAATGGATTTGGCTAAAACATCATCAACATAATCTTCTAGAGTCTTATGCATGTAATCGTGAAAGATAAGGGTCATCGCTCGTTGATAAGTTGCACCGGCGTTTTTAAGTCCAAAAGGCATCATTATCCAATAAAACGTACCCCAAGGAGTGGTGAAAGCAGTTTTGAATTGATCTTGAGGGTTAATGAAAATTTGATTGTATCTTGAAAAACCATCCATGAAGGATAATAAGGCATGTCCTGCCGTAGAATCAACTATCATGTCAATGTTCAGAAGAGGGAAATCATCTTTTAAAGAAGCCTTATTTAAATCCCGAAAATCGATACACATTCTTATTTTATTATCTAGTTTAGCCACAGCGACAATATTTGAAATCCATGGGGAATAATCAATAGGGCGGATAAATCCAACCTCCAATAACTTTTCAATCTCAGCCTTAACAAGCAAAGCCACCTTAGGATTCATTTTTCGAATCTTTTGTTTCACGGGCTTAGCATCAAGGACTAAGACAATATTATGAGTAACAATCTTAGGATCTATACCAGGCATGTCAGAGTATGTCCAAGCAAAGATCTCAGGGAATTCATGCAATAAATCTTCATATTGTTTTTGTTCCTCTCCATCCAAACATTTTCCAATTTTAATAACTTTTTCTTCATTGGAAGGATCCATCTTAACATTAGTGGTGTCACTTATGAGAAGATTAATTTGTTGAGAAGTATCCTTTAACTGAGGGAATTCTTTCACAATCTCATCGTTATCCGTCTCTTTTCCAAAATAGGCTTCAGTGTTCAAACAATAAGGGAGTCCCCTATTGTGATGATAACGAGGAAGAGTATCATATGCTCCTAAAAATTCAGCTAAAGCATCATCGGTAGGGAAAACATCAAAAGCACAAGCACACGAAGGATCCTCATCAATGTACTCGGGGTGTTGCATTGATAGAGAGGTAGAAATAGCATTAACACTAATACAGGGTCTTCTAGAAGCTTTAGTGCGCTTACAGGGATTATAGCCAAGTCCAAAGGCATGGTTGTGAAGATTATTCTCTAGAGGAACCTTTATTCCTTGTTCGTGCGCGCCACAACCATTTCCATGATACCCATGCTTAGCAAAAATGCGAAAACCACGACCATAACGATCAGCCATTTCAGACAGAGAAGGTGGTTTTTCATAAGACAAAGAATCAAACTCTTCAGAATTAGAGGTGCGGGGAGAAGAAGTTTGAGAAGCGGCCACAAAGTTATTACTCATAGGTTCAGGTAGTGTTGATTAATTTTTAGCTTCTTCCTTCTTTTCTGTTTTGAGCTCTCTAGAAGGAACCTTATATTCACCTACAAAGGTAGGATTAAAATCAAGGGATCCCCAATCGTCGTCTGCGAGAACCTTCTCAGGATCAAAATCCTTCTTATGTGTAGTTTCAAGTCGAGAAGAGTCTTCTTCAGGAGCTCCAAACTCATCCAAAGAATTTTGATCATCAGAGAGTGAGGATTCACTGATAGGTATCTTGTTTAATGAGTCACCACTAGATGAGGGCGGCTTAGAGGCACCCCCTTTGGAAGTAGATGTTTGTAAACAAGCTTGAAAATTGGTATCACCTATCAAGGTATATGTCTTATTGTTGTAGATAAACTTAACTTGTCTGTGCAATGTAAAGGGGACAGCTTGCACACTGTGAATCCAAGGTCTCCCTAATAACAAGTTGTATGTTAGATTTCCCGACATAACATGGATAGGAGTAGGCAAAGTAACAGGCCCCACTGTGATGGGTAAGGTGATAGTACCTAATGAAGTTTTAGCCACATTATCAAAGCCTCAAATAGGACGAGAGTTCAGCTCAATTAGAGATGTATCCACATTCATCTTATGCAAAAGATTAATGCTACACACATTAAGACCAGAGCCATTATCTACTAGTGTTCGTCTTATAGCAGTGTCTTTCATGATAACCACAATCATCAAGGGATCATATTGATGTTGGATTTCACTAGTAGGCAACTCATCTTGGGTAAACACAATTTGAGCTTTAGGATTCATCACAAAGTTAACCAAAGATGCTATATTACTAGATGTATTCGGTGGAGGAACATTCAAATCTTTCAAGGCATCTTGTAACATTCCATGATGAGCGGAAGAAGTTTGAATCAAATCCCAAAGGGATATCTTAGCAGGGGTAGCTTTAAGTTGTTCTATGAGATCATATTCCTTACTAAGAACTTGTGAAATATGCGGAGCTTGTGGAAGAATTGGTTGAAGATTCGGAAGAGAAACTGGAATAACAGGAGGAGGGCTAGGCTGCCTATTATTTCTGGTATGATAAGTATGGGCAACCGCATGATAACTCTCTCTAGTTATTTGCTTGGCATAACTATAAGGACTTATAGGTTTTCTTCCTTGCACAATGATGATTGGTTTATTCGGAGTACGAAAGGAATCATGATCATACCCTCCTTGGACAGTAAGGAGAGGTGATTTAGGACCTTGAAAGGTGGGAGAAGGATAATTACCTTGGACTTCAAAGAGAGGCTTTTTATGCTCATTCAAGTTTATCATGTTAACCAATTTAGAAGTTTTGTTTTTGTTTAGAGATTTCGATAAAGCCACAAAGTCATCAAGAGCATCATCCAACAAAGCATGATCATATCTATTGAAAGGTTTATCTTTTGATTCAAAAGGAGACATCTCCTCATAGAGGGGATTGTTGAAAACAACCATGTTACTAGATTTAGTGGAAGAGTTGATAGGAATGTACCCTTGAGAGGACTCATTCAACTTATCTTTCTCATCACAACGAAATGGCATAGTAACAAGGTTTATGAGTTTTTGGTAAAATGAAGGTTTGGCATCTTTAGGGTTCAAAAACTCATCTAAAGCTTCATCTAATTCATCTTGGCTATACTCATAATAATCATCATAAGCATGAACATTTTGCAAATAAAAGTCGGACATTTTGAAATAAAAATTGCATGAAATTTAAACACACAATGCAAAGAAACACACTCTTTTTTTTTTTTTTAAAAATAAAAATGAAATGAAAACACACTAAATCTAGATCTAGATCTAACAAATGCAATGCAAGAAGAAGCAATGATAGATTCACGTCAGGTTCACCAAAAATGTGTGGGGGAAAAAGCGAGACTAGGTTATCATGCCCTAATCCTACCTTTTGTCACACATTACGGAATATGAAAGAGCCTAGAGGTATCACACAATTGGCTACTTCTTTTTGTGAAAGAGAGAGCCACGGGCTACCTATTAGGATTTCTATTCCTTTGTTGTAATTGAAAGGTAAGATTATGCAAGTTCAATTCCTAACCCTAAAATGCAAGTATGAACTAATGATAAGATTGCAGAATTGAACTTAAACAATGGAAAGCTGAAAACACAAGGACAAAATAAGAATGTAGATGCATACCCGGAGTCAAAATCTGACTGAAAATGTTCGGGACGGGGGCGCGGGCGCCACTGTCCTAATTCTGCACTTGAAACTGCACCTGAAACTGCTGTTTTGCACTTTGGAAACTGTCTGAAATGCTGTCTGTCAAGAGGACCAGGGCGCCCAGCGCCTCTGTCTTAGGGACCAGGGTGCCCAGTGCCCCTGTCCTGGTAAGACTAGGGCGCCCCACGCCCCTGTCCTGGTGTTCTGCTCTGCAATTTGGTGTGGGGTGCTGTCTCGACCTGCTTCTTCCGGATCTGCAACCTGCGGCATCGTCCGAGTCTCGAAACCTGCACTTATATCTGAAAAGGATGTTTGGGTGGCTATATAGGGTTTTGCCTTAGTCAAACCCCCACTTCGGTGATTTCCATCTCCACGAATAGCCAAGTTGTATTGTAAAAGTAATGTGTGTGCAGACCTTGTGTGTGTGCATGATCTAAAATGCAAGTAAGCAAACTAGAGCAACCTAGAAAGTAAACCCTAATTGCTTGTTAATGATAATGTAAATGCTCTAAATCAAGATGCAAAGTGATCTAAAGCATGAATAAATGATATATTGAAGCTTATGCAAAGACATGAAAACAACATGAAACCATACCCAACCCCCAAGGGAGGGGTACAAGCCAATCTTCAGTCGGTGATCTCCTATTGTTCTTCAATGTCTTCCAAGCCCTAAATGAATGAATGGAATTGATAAATGCTTGATAGAGGGATGTTGAAAATTGTTGAAGTCTTCAAAGATCTACTCTTTCGCTGCATATGAGGTTCCTAAAAACAAAATTTCGATCCCTTCAAATGAAGAAAGAGAGCTCTTATGTATGAAACCCTAGGTCGTAATTTCGTCTTTTGGCCGACCTAGAGATTGAATATCCCACCAATTTCTTGGGGTTAAGCTTTATTTTATGATTGGATCGCGCTCCTAAAATTTCAGGAAAAATGTCCGAGACCGTGTGCACTCCGGGCGCCATGGTCCCGACAACTTTTCACCAAATTTTCAGGGCCGTCAGATATGATGATTTTAGAGAGAATCCTGAAGTTACAGGTGATTTCGAGATGTTTTGACCCCCGAAATCAAGCCCCCAAGCTTAGAATAGGGCCTAATTAGGGTTTTTGATTAAGTAGTGTATTGGAAGAATAAAATGAAAGGGGCACGCTTTAATGAAAGGGCCTGACTTTATGATGTGGAAAATGATGAAATAGAACCTTTAGACCTAATTAATTTGATTAATTAAGTGCTAAAGGGGAAATGCAATGCAAAATGCAACTGCGCCAAGGCGGGTGCTAAACTAGGTGTTAAATTGTACTGCTTTAGCAAGTGCGTACAATTTATGACGTTACAAAAACTATGAGTTCATGAGAGGAAGAAGAGAGAGCATGAATACACACTAGATGTGTTTATCCAGGTGATCCATGAGAAGAATGATGAAAAAGAACATAGATGCCTCACCCTTAGAAGTTTGCATCTAGGTTATCTATGTTGGGAAGGAGAGTAGGAATAGTCTAGACATATTCCGCTAGTTCCACTCATCCTCATGCGTGTGTGCAAGTGATGTCTGGTTTCAAGTGTATCTAGCACCCTATTTAAGAGTTTGTTTCCTCTTGTTTTGAGTGTGCTTCAACCTGTTTAAGACATGTAATGTAAATACAAATACCAAGGGCCAAATGTGTGTGTAAATGTGTGTGCTAATGCTAAGGGGCGAATGTGCAAACTTTAGAAACATCTCATTTAACATTTTTTCTCTAGTTTCAAGAATGTATAAACTAAATTGAAATAGATACATGCCTGGTTTTGAGGATATCCCATGTAAGAGTTTTTCTATACCTTCGGTGATGTGTTTCCCCATCTAAGAAATATATCAAATGTTGCATATGGTTTTGGGCATGAAGCATCTCGTGTAAGAGTTTTGATCTAGTTTCGAGAATGAACACCCTATTTAAGACATGCAAGAATAATATGCAAAAAGTATAATACAATATGGTACAAAGGGAGAAATATGGGTGCCCCGACCCCCCTTAAGATATCAACATAGCCTTATGTTGATGTCTTAAGGAAGCTAGAAACAAGGATACCAAACTTCAACACCAAGGAGATATCCTCTATGCAACAATGTCATAAATCCAAGCTAGCGAGGGAATAATCTTCGAGTAGGGATAAGATAGTTGACAAATAGATATCTTGCAACAAGTGTAAAGGAGATCCTTGGAGGCGAAGATATATTTGCTCAAAAGACATCTATGTCCAAGAGGAGTTATCTTGAAAAAATATAACATCTTCTACGAAAAGAAAAGAAGGAGAACAAGCATGCTACCTTCCTCCTATTGCTAGGTGAAAGGGATTCTTGATGTAGGATGCCACACTTTTGACCCAATGTGAGGGGTCAGTTTATGATAGACGTGCATTGACAAGTGAAGAAGAGGTTGTAGCCAAGGACTTACACCTCTTATATAAGAGAGAATCCTTGACCAAACAACAACTTTACACAAGGAATGACACCAAATCATGAAACAAACACCACTCAACAAAGAAATCATTGCCCCCCAAATGTAAGGACAATGAGAAGAATTACACAATTTTCTAAGGAGAGATTAGGCATAAGAAAATATGAAATATACTCACATGAATAAATATCCAATGCAAGAAAAGACATTAGTTTTTGTAAAATGTAACTCAAAAGAAGAGGTAATCTTCAAAGAGGGAGAATGAGAGAGAAAGAAAGAAAGATCACATATTCCCCTAAGGAGGAATTAATCATAGTAGACATACCATTGCAAGAAAGGATATCAACACATGAAAAATGCAACCCCTAAAGGGAATAGTGATACATTAGATAGAAAGAGAGAGAGTAAAAAATCCATCCTTTCCCCCCAAGCAAGAGAATAAGGAGAAGAACTACACATCTTCTAAAGAGAGGTTATTCATAAGAGATGCGATGTTTCAAATAAGGAACAAATCCCAACCAAGGAACAAACATGTACTCGCATGAAGGATAATCCTATGAAAGAAAGGACATCACATAATGAATAATGCAACACAAAAGAAGAGGTAATATCTTCAAAGAGAAAGAATGAGATAGAAGAGAGATCACAATACCTCACTAAAGAGAGATACTAATAAAAGATGTACTATTTTAAGAAAAGAATAGGTCCTAACTAAGGAACAAATGTGTGCTCTATTGAAGGATAATTCCATGCAATACAGGACATCAATTTATGAATAATGAAATCCATAAAAGGAAATGGTGAAAAGGTAAGAGATTAGATAGAAATAAAAGAGGAGCATGTTGCTACCCCAATATGTTTGAAGTTTAAAAAGAACCACCTCTAATGAAAAAGAGCCCCCAATTACGTTAACTTCTTATGTCATAGGGTGAGGAGCAACATGAGGATGGAAGGAGTGCTAAGGCACTACCTTTTCACCTAGAAAGAGAGAAAGATCTGTTGAAAGACATACATGAGCATGATCATATTGTTCTTGAACAAATTCCTTAAATTATTTACACTTTCCAAGAGAATGAGAACCACCATGATGAAAAAGACAATATCCATTTCCTTCTTTATGTTTATTGCTAAACTTCACAAAAAGAAAAACAATATTCTTGTCATACTTCAATTTCCAAAAGATTTTAGTTGCTAATCTTTCTTGATCATCAATGAGTATAGTTTTATTCTTTAGAGATTCAGGACAACTGTTATTATTAGAAGAAGAAGGGTTGTCATCAATGATTCTAACTTTGCCAATATCAATAAGTTCTTTTCTTGAATTTTGAAAATCAGGACAATCGTTGGCATGATGATCACGAGTTTGATGAAATGAGCAAAGAGGAGTTTTTGAACAAGAATCTCTTTTGTGGGAACAAATGGATTTTTGTCTTGCAAGATAATTTTTGAATTCTTTAATCCTAATGAGGTCATCCATAGGATATTTATAATGATTTCCTAGGCCTTATGTAGTGATTTGTGTAGGAGGGTTTATAGGGACTTGAATTCCTTGTTCAAATTTTCCAAGTCCTTGTCCTCTAAAATCTTGTTTTGATATTATGTTAAAGCTACTCCTATAAGAGTGTTTTAATTGAGAAGGTAGAGGAACATTGTAATAAATTTCTTTGAAGTTTATAGTGTAAGAATGTTTAGAGGGAACAAAAGGATTAGTAGATGAAGAAGGAATATCTTGAGAAGGAGATTCTTCCTTTCTTTCATCATGCATATCCTCTTTGGTAGATTGGGAAGGAAGGTACTCGTCATCGAAGGCCTCATATTTTCTTAATGTTATGTGGGAAGAGAGATCATGAATGAAATGCATGACATCATTTTCTCTGCAAATGTTTTGATGTTTAAGATAGGCTCTAGAAGAATAAGGAGGATCTAGAGAGATGGAAACACCAATATTTTGATCTTGTCCCCCTTGCACAAAGGTATGTGTATGAGAAGAAGATGGGGCCATATTTATCTTCAATGCTCACTCTCCATTAGAGCGATCATTGATAGGAGTATTAGCTCATTTTGCATTCACATTAGATATCCAGACCCTAGGAGAGCTACAAGTGTTAGGTTTTCCTTTAACATCTCTAGGATTAGGATCTTCAAAAGCATTTAGGTGATGTACACATGAAATTCATTTGCATAAAAACATCACCATAACATAACATATATGATAAATGCAAGCTTTGATATCAATTGATGAAAATGAAGCAACTTGGAAACCCTAAAAATGCAATATGTCCAAGTGCTATGAATGAAAAAAAGTAACATGAAGTGGAAGAAGCCATTATCCAACACATGATTGTAATAAATGTACATAAAAATAAATGTAATCATATGTGAAATAGAAAATAAGTCCAATCCATTAATTGCCATGATGAATATCAAAATAAATTAGGATTTTGTAGATAAAACCTCTTAATTTATTCAAATTTGATTGATTTTTTTCTTAAGATTTGAATTTGAGAATTTCAATGCAGTTTTCTTTTGAAAATTTATGCAATGTCCTAGGAAATTTAAATTTATAATTAGGGATTTTGAAAATAACCTCTTAATTTAAATTTAAAATTATGCTCTAGAAGCTTTGAATTTACAAAATAAAAATTTAAATTTGAATTTAGGGTTTTGTTGAATAACCTCTTAATTTTAAAAATTAAATTTGAAATTTGACCCAAGATCGCAATTTTGAATTTGTATTGAAATTAACTACCAAATTTGAAGAGGGAAATTCAAAATTTAAACGAACCCACAAGCTCAATTATTAAAAATTTAAAAATTAGGGTTTTTGAAATTAACCACTTAATTTTAAAATTTAATTGTGAAATTTAACTTGTAGATGAAAGTTTGAATTTTGAAATTGCAGAAATACTCAGATCTGAAATAATTAACCCAAATTAAGCAATTCACAAGGTCACTTTTGAATTTAAAAATTAGGGTTTTAGTGAAAATAACCTCTAAATAATTAAAAATTGTAAGGAAATCAAACTTGTAAATGAAAATTTAAAATTTAAATTGCATACACTCAGATCTAAAGACAAAAAATAGAATTAATGGTGTAAGGAGTTGGGTTCACCAAAATGTAAAGGGGAAAATTTGATTTGGCAATTTGCAACATGGAAGGAGAAATCACCAAATCAATTTTCACTTTTAGAGGGGATTCATTTACATTCAAAAGAGGGGAGGAATCCACTAGATTCAATCACAAATCATTTGAGAATTTCAGAATACTAAGTGGATTGATTGATTATGATGTGTTTTTCCCTCTTTTGTAAGTTGTGAATGCTGATTTAGGGTCAAGTGTTGAAATTGAAGACAAAAATGAAAAAAATATTGAGTTGTAGGTTTAGGATTTAGTCGTGCACCTGGATCTGAGAAATATGAGATGATTTGGATCTGCCCTACGAAAATGCCCAAAAAAAGAAGGGACTGTGGTGCTGCATCTTGGTCCTCCGAATTTTCTGCATGTCAAAAAGGGTTTTTTTGTCTCTGTGTCTGAAGCTTATTTCCGAAAGTACAATTGCACACCTGTTTCCTGCACACTGAAAGAAAGGAAAAAAAAAGGATGGGAATAGGGGTTTGCCTAAGTCAAACCTTGGTTGAGGAATCAACCTTGAATGAAATATTCCAAATTCTTGAAATAAATGATGGAAAGGTATACCTTCAGATTTGCAATGAATGATGATGATGATTTGCTTCTTAAACATTATCACACATGTTGTATGAAATGGCATGAACATGACAAAACCCTAACACACACAAATGCTTGCAAATGATTGATGTAATGTTGCTCCACAATTGTTGAATGAAGAATATGTTGCCTTGAAGACCTGTAGAGATGCTTGATGATGAATGCTTCGATGCTTGGATGATTGATTACTTAAATGTAGTCTTCTTGCCTTATCCCTATTATTCTTGTTTATCTACCTTATGCACAGATGAGAGGGGAAGACCTCCTTATATACTTGTATGTCGTCAAACATATTAATTTTTTGATATAGGCCGACATGGAGCAAGGTTTCCTTCTCAAATTTGAGATGGGGCCTAGGGTCCAAATTAGGCCCCAATTAGGGAAGACCATGGGATGGTGCCATGGTCCTAGTGAGGACCAAGGCACCATGAGTTGGTCCTACCCCAAACTGGACTAGGGTTAAGGGATCCTAGCAAGATACATGATGAAAGTATGATGTTTATTGCATGATGGAGACACAAATAGGTCCTGATCAAGCACGAGGATGAGAACACTAATATGAGGGCCCCAAATGCAGTCAAAATTGCAAAGGGTGCAAATTTAGGATGCTACATGTACCTTTCCTAAAATTTTGTTAAAGAAAATACATGTCCAATCTTGCATACTAGGCTCCAGGTGCCTGTTTAAGTCCATACAATGCCTTCTTCCGTCTGCACATCATATCCATATGTTTTATCAATCTAAATCTATCTGATTGCTCAATGTAAACTTCCTCTAGATCTCCATTCAAAAATGTTGATTTGACATCCATCTGATAAACTTTAATGTTCTTGTAAGGAAAAAATGCAAAAAACATGTGAATAGCTTCTATCCTTGCTACCAGAGCAAAAGTTTCTTCAAATTCTATGCCTTCCACTTGAGAATATCATTTACATACCAATGTTTCTTTATTCCTTGTCACCTATCCTTGCTCATTTAACTTATTCCTGAATATCCACTTCATTCCTATTACATTATTGTCCACCAGTTTAGGTACCAACTCCCAAGTCTTATTTTTTTGAATCTAATTTAGTTCTTCTTCCATTGCTTTTACCCAACTCTCATCTTTGCTTGCTTCCTCATAAGTCTTTAGCTCTATCATAGATAGAAAACAATAATTAGCTTGATCTTGAGCTTCTAGAATCTTTCTTCTTGTCTAAAAACCTTTTGTCTTATCCCCAATTACTTGATTCTTTGAATGATGCATCTGAACATACTTAGTAGGAACTTTCTTTGAATTCTCCTCTTCTTCTTCTTGTTCTTCTTCTTCATCATTTATTTCCTTCTCTTTTCTTTCTTCTAGATCACTTGTCTTCTCTAGAACGAATGGAACAATATCAACCTTTTGTGCTATAAAACATTTACTTTCTTTTTATCCTTGATATAATATACATTTCCACCCATTCTAATTCCTTCCACAACTCTTTTATCAATCTTCTCCTTTCTAATTACACATTCAGTGATACTAAACAAAACTCCATATCCTTTTCTACACATCTGATTAACACTTAACAAACTGTCTTAATCATTCAACATAATAAACATCATTAGTCTTATCCTTACCATCAATAGCAATGATTATAATACCTTGAATAGCTACACCATCTTCTCTAGAAAACTTCATTGATCCTCCATCATACTTCTTGAGATTAATAAACCTTTCTTTATCGTAGGTCATATGATTTGGACACCGAGAGTCTATAATCCATGTACTCGGTTCTATCTTAGCATGCAATGAAATATTAACTGATTTCTTCTCTTCTAGTTTCTCCTCAATTTCCAAAAATAGGGATTTTTCATTCGAATCATCATCTTCATCTTCTAACATATGCTTCTCAAAAGAACACAACCCCTTTATCTCTCTTCTATTAAACTTGTTCTTCTTCTCATCATCATTAAGTCTCTTATAATATTCTTTGTAAGTGCAATTAGAGGCATAATGTCCAATTCTACGACAAGAAAAATATTTCAGGGGTAACATACCTTTGTATTTTCTAGTGCCTCACTGCAATCTTCTCACAAAGCTTGCTTCAGCTTCATCTAGATCTCCACTACTTTCTGGATCATCAAGCCTTGAAACATTAAATGTTGCTTCTTTCTTTTGTCTCTTCTCTTGCTCCATTTCTAAAATCATAGTCCGTTAAGGTACTAAAAAGATGACCAATAGTATACTTACTCAAATAATTACTTTCTTGTATAGCACATCTCTATGGCTTGTAAGATTTAGGCAATGACAACAAAATCTGAGGCACAACAACACATTCCTCTAAATTTCCACCGACACCTCTAATTTCATCAACAAGATCAATCACTCTATGAATAAAGTTCTCAACACTCTCATCTTCCAACATTCTCAGTACTCATACTTCTACTTCAAATTCATTAGTCTAGCCTGCTTTGTCTTTGGATCTCCTTCATATGCCAAACACAACTTTTGATTCCTTCAATATTTTTACTCTTACAAACACTAAATCACTTATACAATTGAAAATTATAGTTGTAGCCTTCGCATTAGTCTCCTTCAACTTTATCTCATCTGTTGTCTAAGAACCACCCTACAGAGGTGTCTATCTATTCTAAATGATTTCCCAAATTCCATTCTGCAATATCTTCAAATGTAAATCCATTCTCTCCTTCAATTATAGAAAATTTGTACCATCAAATATAGGAACTTTGTAATGCTTTTCCTACGCCATACCAGATCTACCTCAAGTGGTTAAGCTTACTCAAGAGGAACCTTTCGCCGATACCAATTGTTGAACCTAAGGCAAAACTGAGAGGGTGTGAATTAGTACAAAATAAAAAATAAAAGCAACACATAAACAAATAATCAATAATACACATCCAACACATGAACACCAAGATTTAAACATGGAAAACCCAAATAGGGAGAAATCATGGTGAGGACCTGCCCACAAAATATGTCCACTATATATATCAGATTAAAGAGAAAAAAACTCACTGGTCCAGACTTGTACACCAAGGCTAACTGCTCATGGAGTAAGATACAAAGAGGACTTGCAAAACCTAAAGCTAACTAGACTTAGGGCAAGATACAAAAATGATATGAAAAGAAGGATATCCTGATCATGAAGATATCCTTGAACTCTGCATCAAGTGACTAACATCAACACACAACTCTAACCTTATATGCCAACATTGTATCCTGAATCTCTATCACAGTCTCAACACAACTTGCATATCATTCAAACACAACTCTTCTTCTTCTCTTTATCGAACCTCACTATTATCCTTGCATCTATATTCATTACACTTTCGTCTCTTGCCTCTACACAACTCAATCATACACAACCTTATATACAAGTTAGATCATCAAAGCTTAAACCAAGTCACCCTGGATCAAAATACACTTTTGAACAAAAAATACACACATTGATCCACTCTAGGAGAAAGAGGGGACCAAAACACAACTTCTAAAGATCAATTCACTGATCTACAATAACCAGAACATAACCAATAGTATATCCACATGCTACACATCCATATAAGATTAATAGTCAACACATACTCTCCAATGGAAATAACTCAAATCTGGATCTCCACACACTATAGTGAGACCCATAACATATCAAACATGCTTTGAAAAATCATATCCACACCAAAGGATAGATCTAACATAGAATCTTACAACCAGCAATGATCAATGCAATAACACCTGTTGAACAAAAAGATGTTACCAAACCACAAAACCATCATATCCGTAATACCGAAACTATATCCAATGAAGATAACTACAACACTCAACATTATCAATAGATTTCAAACCCAAACACATCCAAAACAACCAATGGAACAACTGCAACACCAACAACAGAACAAGATTACTCTGCACCACAAACATTTTGGACCAATCCGGAACAACAAGTTTGAAATCATTGACAACTAGAGCAACACATCAACGCATACTTCCAACAAAGATATGTTCTTGTTTCATTTTTGGAGAGATATTGGGAAGAGAGCTATGGGATTTGGAGATTCCCATTGAAAAAGGATAGCTATTGTTATAAGAAGAAAGATGCCATAGGAACCCACATGAATGAAAAGAGAAAAGAGAACACAATCATGGAGAAGTGTGAGTTGGTTAATGAAAGTTGAGGATGTGATGGAGGAGAAAATACCTCATAGGTTGAGTTAGTGAATGAAGAGGTAGATAAGAAGGAAGAGGTTAATGAGGGCCTGTTATTTGAACAAGGACCAAAAGAGGATGGTGCATTGCTTAGAGAGGAGGTTGAAAGAACTAAATAGTTGTTTAGTGCACAAGAAAAGAAAATTGCAGCAATGGATGCTGAAGAGTATAACAAAGATATGAATGCAATGATGAAATGTGAAAAGGCTGTAGATGATGAAGATGAGCATGAAGTGAATGTTAGAGCGGTGGAAGAGTATAATGTAAAATATAAAATTAAATTTGCCTTTATTTATAAGGTTGAAAGTAAGAGGGGATGCAATTGCAGATTTGTATATGGGTGTTGAGCGTTTGCGTATAGAGCGTGTTGAGGATGTTGTTGGACATTGGTGGGTTTTGTGATGAGTAAGATCCCATAAAGAAGGAGAGGAGAGTAGAAATTATTTGGAGGAGAAGAAGAGAGAACCTTTGGTAAAGGAGAACAGACTACAGTGGACATGAGTCCACGAGAGGCAAGAGGATAAGAGGACATGCTTGGTGGAGGAGTTTGGCAAGGGTCCTAGATAAGTGGTAGAAGAGGTGAAGAAAGAAGAGTTATGATGTACCTGAAGCAATAATATGGTCTATTGTAGATTGTTTACAAACTAGAAGAGTAGTTTTATTAGTTAACCCCATCTTATGAGCCTATGCTCATAAATTTGTAGGAGCATCCCTGGTTCAGAGCATCTCGAGTGGATCGACAATCAACATCAACCATATATTGATGCAGGAGCA
This sequence comes from Cryptomeria japonica, assembly GCF_030272615.1. Lineage (NCBI taxonomy): Eukaryota > Viridiplantae > Streptophyta > Pinopsida > Cupressales > Cupressaceae > Cryptomeria > Cryptomeria japonica. Next base: position 282,581,924 of record NC_081414.1, on the reverse strand, counting down.
TCCCCGATTCATTGCAATCTTGCATCAACCAAAAACATTTTCTTTCTGTTTTGCTTTCCATTTGCAGTTTCAACATTTCTTTCTGTGTGTCCCTGTTTTGGCTCACCGGATCCTATGGAGTTGGATTCTACTTGAAGACTTGATCATCTTTCTTATTTCTAGACCGCATCGGACTTGGATCATTTTTCGGCAAGATATCGCTATCGGTTTCCTTGACAATTTCTTGTTACCGGTTGCCTGAACCTATTTTGGTGATCTACCAAAACCCCTTTCAAATCTTGCAGAGCCTTGGGCATTTATTTCAATGCTCCTTGGCATGTGGCCGACCTTTTCCCATGATCTACACTTCATCCTTTTGATTTTATGGAGGAATCTCTTGGCGGAGGCCAACCTCGTTGGTTTTACATGTTAGGTCCTATTCTTTAGGTTTTGATCCCTTTTTGGGCCTACCGAATCCCTTGGATTGTATATATAATTGTAATTTCTCATTAGAATGGAATCAATCAAAGAATCAAGTAGCTAGTCTGAGTGTAGAAGATAGATCTTAAGATTGAAGGTCTCAGTTGTGGTCTATTATGTACTTTGAGCATGTTTTAACAGGCCCGTGAGCCGGTTATACTACAACCTGGTTGTTACTGGTTCGTTTAATTAGTTTTCATGTTATAAAATAATTTGTTATGTATTGCCTCCATCATATCTTTGTGTTTTCGTTGTGTTTAATCTTGCTGACCAGTCCGGATAGATCTCTTTGAGGTTCCTCCTAACTGGTGATTGCTTCAAGTGGTATCAGAGTGAGTTTTTGTTTCGGAAGTTGCGTGTCCCGAGATTTTTGTTGTAGGGTGGTAGACTGTGGATCCAACCTGTAGCTGCAGAGGATCGATGTGAACGATGGCACAAAGAGGAGCTAGGAATGGTGGAGCACATGTGAACGCAGACCCTATTGTGATGGAGATGTTGCGAGGTATATTAGCTCGATTGGAAGCCGTGGAGACAACCCAGAGAAGAGACCGTGGTGAAAAGGCACTAGGAAATGTGTCTAATTCATTTTGAAATGTGTCTACATAATTTTGATTCATGGTTATGCTTAGGAATAGAATGTGCAATGTGTGTATTTGAAGGCCTATTGATTAGGTCTACACAATGTAATAAGCCTTAAGGCCCCAAGGTGTGTCAACTGGGTCAAAGGCCTTGTATGGGAATTTTATATGTATTTTTGGTGTTTAGGGGTCTGCAATGTGTGGTATGTTCATTCTTGACCTTTGGTGTGAAGGCAAGACCGAATTGTAGAAAGTTGACAAAAGTTGCAAAGTTGCATTATTGTCTTATGCAACTTTTCTTGCAAGATTTTGAAATATGGTCATCCCAACGGTTAGTTGATTGATTGTATGCATTGGAGGTAGTTGGAGGATTTTCTTGGAATGATATAAGCCTAGAGGAATGATTCCTACTGGTTAGAGAGATGGTATTGAATGGATTTCTTATCTTCGAAGCAAACGGTTATTGTGATTTCCTGCATTCTTCTTGAGTTTTTTGTTCTTGCATAATTCCCTGTGAATGATGTGCATGAATTAAACATTTGGAAAGTTTTATCAAAGGTTCACCATCCATTTGGAGTTGATTTGAGGTCTTGAAGCCTTCAGGTTTGGAAGAAACTGAATTTTCTATCCCACTGACCTGATAAAACCCTCAAAACCAAGGTTTGGATGCAAATAGTGACACAAATCAACATCTCTCTATGGGATCAACCTGAAACCTAGGAGGATGTTGATTTGAAATGTCTACTAGATGTTCCTAGTGGTTTTGGAGATAGGAAGTGCCATTTGTCTTTACTAAGATGATACCCTAGGCTTGACATCGCTCATGTGGCAAGCCTGTGCAGTAGGAAAAGAGGGTGGAAACCTTGAACAACAGATTGAAGGATGGTAAAAATTAGCATGAGAAGGAACCTTAAACAAGTGAAAACCCTTGGAAAGTGTTATACTTTCATTCCTTTGTGACTGGTGAAGCTTTTGAGAGCTTAAACCCTAATACTGGCTAGAAGAGGCTAAATAGGGTCAATAGGGTTTGACCATCTGTACTCAAAACCCAGATGCAGAAGTTTGGAATCTTGTAGAATGACCAAAAGGGTATTTTAATATCAAATTTATTTAGGGGGTTGTTTAGGTAGGCTGTGAGAAAAATCAAGAAAAGTCCGAATGGAGGGCTAATTGCTTGTAGCTCTATTTCCTAGGTCCAAAAGGGGAAAAGATACAAAGGACTATTAAACACCCATATAAGGGGTCAAGATCAATGAAATTACCATATAACACATGTGTAAACACTCACATAGGTTAGATTCCACCTTTTGTGTAAATATCTTGTTGCTTGGGGTTTGGGGTTGTTAGGTGTCCTTGGTTGAAGGGTTGGAACCTTAGGGGTAGGAGACTCCTTGTCAATTGTGAGTTTTCCTAAGTGAAGAGATCCTTGAGAAGGATCTAGGGAAAGCTCTAGAAACCTTGATAAGGTTAAAGACATTGGTCCATTGGGTGATACCAAGTGGAGACCCTTTTTGAGTAAAAACCAAGAAATTGATATAACATCCCAAACCCTCTGCATCATATTGGTATTAGAGCTATAACAAGGGTGGAATAGTGTATGTTAGACTCAAAATTTTGTGAAGAGGTTGCTACAATTCCTCCTAAGGCAATGAACCTAGAGGCCATCAAGAAGATGGTAGAGGAGTTGCTTGAAGAGAAACTTAAAGAGACCAGACAGTCCAAGGGAAAGGACAAAACTTGTGATGATGAATCAGAAGAGGAGAATGAGGAGTAGGAGGCCATTCCTCAGAATATGGCACTTAATCAAAAGATGTTCTTGGATACCCTGAAATCAGTAAATAGGGATAATGTGGAAAGTCTACCTATCTATAGCGGTAGCCTGAATGGAGAAGAGGTGCTTGAATGGATAGAAGCACTCAATAACCACTTTGAGTACAAAGAGGTCCCAGAGGAGAAAAGAGTGAGTTTGGAAAAGTCTAGACTCAAGGGGTCTGCCTTGTTGTGGTGGACGGTGCTGCAGGAAGAAAGGGTGAACATAGGGAAGAAGAAGATATCCTCTTGGGAGAGGATGAAGAACAAAATCAAAGACCAATTCCTACCAATAGACTATGAGGTTCAGATGTATAATAAGTTGCAAAATCTTAGACAAAGGGAGTTGGATGTGAATGCATATACCGAGGAATTTCATAAGCTAGGCCTTAGGTCCAAGAAGCTTGAAGAAGAACCGGTAAAGGTGGCTAGATACTTGAATGGGTTAAGGCAAAATATCCAAGATGAGATCAACATCATGGCTCCAGACACTATGCACAAATTCTTCCAGTTGGAATTGAGGGTGGAAGATAAGATAAAGAGGAGAGGAGAACAAAATAATAGAGGAAGAGGTGGCAGAAATTTCAGAGGTAGAGGTGGCTATGGAGGAAGGAATAACCCTTTTAAAAATCATGATTCTAACCAGCAAGAGTCCAATGGAGAGTTCAATAACAAGAATGGAGGATTTAGAGGAGGAAGAAGACCATTTGGAAGGGGTAGGAAAGGAAACCAAGGCAGAGGACCTGGTGTTTTCACTGGTAAATGTTACAATTGCAACCAAGTGGGTCACACTATGAGTAGATGCCCAGAGAAATATTCTAGCTCACATGGACCGGAAAGAAGGACTCAACTTGTGCAAGAAGATGATGGAAAAAGTGTCAATTCACCCATGGGGAATGCAAGTCCCATCTTGGATGGAGAAATCCTTATGCTAAAGAGGACGTTGCTGAAGGTACCCCAAGACAAAGAGCCCCAACAAAGAAAGTCACTCTTCAAAACTACTTGTAAGTCTCATGGTAAGGTTTGCAAAGTGATTGTTGATACTGGATCCACAAAGAATATTGTTGCTTTAGAAATGGTAGAGAAGTTAAAAATTGAAAAGGTTACCACATGTGAGTCCTTATAGAGTATCCTGGCTTAACATGGGGCATCATGGAGTAGTAGATGAACAAACTTGGGTAGATTTTGAAATGGGGGACTATAAGGATAGGATCTTGTGTGATATCCTTCCTATGGATGCTTGTCACCTATTGTTAGCTCGCCCTTGGTAGTATGATGTCAACGCACAACATGATGGTGAGAAAAATGTGTATGTGATTACCAGGAATGGTAGATAGTTTAGGATGGATCGTTTACCTCATCAAGGGGAAGAGAAGATTGTTAGTCGACATGACATGTTGCTTAGTGGAAAACAGTTTTTGGAATTCCTCAAACAAGAAGAGACCCAAGGCCATCGTTTAGTTTTATACCCAAAAGATGAGTCCAAGCAAGGAAATGGTGAGAAAGGAGAGATTCCTAGGGAAGTGCAAGACATGTTGGATAGATATAAGGGACTTGTGGCCAAAGACATGCCTGATAACTTGCCTCCCATCAGAGAAATTAGTCATCAAATTGATTTCATTCCTGGTGTGACCTTGCCTAATAAAGCTTCCTACTGTAGATGGAGGAAATAGGAAACTAAATCATGGATTTAGCTTCTTCCAACATCCAACAATGAAGTACCTGCAAAACACACACACACAAAGCCAAAATAAACAAAGGAACACACATGCTTGTTACATAATCCACTCCATTACACTCCTTAAACCAAGATCTTATGTAGATAATATTCCTCTCAGAAGCACACACAAGAAGCTATTGTTTTTTGGAGATTCAAGATGATTGATGCAAAGGAAGCTAAAGAAAATGAAGTGCCAAGATGTTGAAGAACACAAACTGACATAAGTTCGATGCATAAAGATGAGATGCTCAAATAAGAGAGAGGGGCTTGTTTAAATAGATTTTCTCCGGGCGAGTTCATGTTGTGGGATGAATATGGGATAATGCAAAATGAGTGGTATAGGGAAGATGAGTGGTAAATGGGAAATGGTAAGTGGTAGGAGGGGATATTTAAGGGTTTTATTAAATAAATAGATAAATGTATATAAGATGAATGCATGAAGGCATATAAATGAATATGATAAAATATTTTATTTAATAAATTTAATGGATAAATGGTAAGATATTAATAATAATAATATAATAAAAGATGGGAATTATGAATAATGAATTATTGAGAAATAATAGTGTAATAATGACTCACTCGATGTTCAGAGAAATTTGAAATTAAATGCAGACAAATTAATGGAAATTTTTATGTGTCTACATTTTGCCCCTCTTTGAGACAATGCAGCGTGTCGCTTTGTTTCAAAGAAAATAATCAACTGATATATGCCCCATAGGTGTCTTGGTAAGGGTGATGATTGATTGGTTATGCCCCCTCAAGAGATTGATCAAACAGAATGATGGGGATTGATCTCTCGATAGATCACGGGAGAGAAGATTGGATGATTGATGTTGCGCAAGTAATGAGATTGAGATGTACATTTGATGGAAATGTACAGTTGATGAGGCGTAACTAAACAATTGATGGAAATGAACAGTATAGCCAGGCTGATAAGCTAATTAAGCTGATTGAGTTGATTAAGTTGATAGGGATTGATGCTAGCACAAGATAAGGTGATCCAATGATTGATTGATTGATTGACTCTAGGGGCATTGCGATGGCACGAAGCAAGTTGGTTGAAAAAGAGATTAAAGATTCAAAGACATGCATCAGTTGGATAAAGTGTTTGATCGATCTCACTGCAATAAGAAGAATGAAGAAGATGATGAAAAAGATAGATGAAAAGGAGGATGAGAAGAGAAAAGTGACGATTATGAAGAATGATGAGAAAGAGGATATGAAAGGTGATGAGAATTCTTGTGCTTTTTAAGTGCTTGTATCATCATCGAGCTTATTATAGAAAAAGGCAAAAAATATTTGGATATCAATTAGATCCAAATGAATCAGTCACACCAATTACGTGAAAGAAAATATATCAGACAGTAAAGGAATGCCTTAGTGTGTATCAAACCAATATGTCCTCAATGATCTTAAGTGATCATGTCCTAAGATGTATCATCATATTCCTAAGGAACATCCCACAAGCAACAAACAAGTGAACATGCCCCATCCTCACCTTTCTAGTCAAAGAAATCCTGGAGATAAAATCTCTACTCAGAGACATCCCGGAAAAGATAAAAGACATGTCACCAAAAAGGAAAATAAAAAACAATAAAGAGAAAATAAGAAAACAATATGTTTCACATTGAATGATTTTTTTGTTCACAATTGATGGGTTCGGGTGTATAAGTTGATCAGATGTTGTTCTGTTTGCTCAATTTAAGTGTCGTCTTGTCATGAGTCCGTTGAAGTTCCAAAGTTGCATGCTTGTCCGAAGTGTTTGTGTCATTGCAATGTTTATTGCATGTTTTTAGGAGTTTTATGATTTTTAGGGTTTTATGAATGTTTTAGTTTTTAGGGTTTTTTCAGGAGATTTGATAATTTTTAAGATTTTTTCAAGACTTTTTATGATTTTAAAGATTTTTTTTAGGACATTTTATGATTTTAAAGATTTTTTCAGGACATTTTAGAAGATAGTTCCTCCGACTGTGAGACATCGACTATCCCAACCCATTCCTAAGTTTAAGAATATGCCCCAATGAGGGATAAGACTAGCGTAATATGTATGAGAAGTATTGCGCGGGGTATGCAAACAATCCACAAGCTATGGTGGGGGGGGAAGACTACCATGGAATGGGAGAGCAGATATGGATAAGGCATTGATCAAGTAGAATACTGAAGGAAAGAGGAGCCAAATCTTTACACATGGTGCCGGTTGCCCAGTTTTCACCATGGTACTTGCCCAAGGCGCCTGTTTGCCAAGTTTTCACCAATGGACGAACTTTTTTTTTTTTTTTTTTCAGGATCTTTTTCTCATTTTTTTGTATTTTTTCAGGGTCTTTTTCTCATTGTTTTTTGTATTTTTTCAGGATCTTTTAAAGAAAAAATTTCTGAAATACTCAAGAATAGAATCTACAAAGGTGAATGCTATTGATTGGATCTTCAAGTGGTTCACCCTTAGGAGTTGCTAGTTGATATGCTCCTGATCCATACACAATAGTGATAATATATGGACCAAGCCAATTAGGTTAAAACTTGCCTCTTTTCTCTCTATCTTGTTGGTTCTTTGGATTTTCTTTAAGGACAAGATCACCAACCTCAAATGTGCGAGATCTGACTCTGTGGTTGTAACTTCTACACATGCGTTGTTGATATGCTCTGAGGTGATCAAAAGTAGTTTGTCTTCTTTCATCCAACAATTCTAAGTCATGCAAGTGGGAGACTCTGTAGTCTTCATCACTGATCAAGTTATGCAAAGAGACCCGTAGGGAAGGTATCTCGACCTCAATGGGCAATATAGCTTCAGAACCATAAACAAGGGAGTATGGAGTGGCACCTGTGGGAGTGCGGACACTCGTGCGGTAGGCCCACAAGGCAGGGTTCAATTAGATATGCCAATCACGACCAGCTTCATTGACCATCTTTTTGAGGATTCTAAGGATGTTTTTGTTAGAGGCCTCAGCCTGGCCATTACCTTGAGGATAGTATGGTGTGGAGAAATGGTGTTGGATATGAAATTTCTCACAAAGCTCATGGACATCTTGGTTCTTGAAGGGATGACCGTTATCAGTAATGATGGAAAGGGGGACACCATACTGACATATGATGTAATTCAAAATAAAGGTGGCAATTTGTTTTCCAGTGATATGGGTAAGAGGAACATCTTCAATCCATTTTGTGAAATAATCAGTAGCAGTGATGATGAATTTGTGCCCATTGGATGAGGGTGGATGGATTTTGCCCACAAGGTCGAGTCCCCACTGACAAAAAGGCCAAGATGTAACAAGCGGTTGCAATTCTTGTGCTGGTGCATGTATCAAGTCTCCATGTATTTGGCATTGCTTACACTTTTTAACAAACTGATAAGCATCCTTCTCCATAGTAGGCCAATAATAACCATTACGCAAGAGTTTCTTAGCCAGGGTAGGACCACTCGAATGCGCCCCACATATACCTTCATGCACCTCTCACAAGGTAGTGTTGACTTCGTCATGTTCAAGACATCTAAGTAAGGTACCATCAAGACCCCGACGATATAGGGTGTCAGCTAAAATGGCATAACGGGCGGCTCGACGAATAAAAGTTTTTTCAAGCTTTGTTGGATAGATCAAGAGGTAAGGTATTATCATGTAAGTAGGCATAAATATCTCCATACCACTGGGAATTAGGACCAACAATGAGGCATATCATTTGAGTTTGTGGTACATTGTAGACAGGCTCCAAGAGCGGTTCAACCAAGAACTCACAGTATTCGGCATTACTTGGCATTATTACAAGGGAGGCGATTGTAGCCATTGCATCAGCTGCTCTATTGTTGTCTCGAGGAATTTTCTCAAATGTGATTGTGGTAAAGTAAGCCTTGAAATCATCCACCATTCTCTTGTATGGCATAAGCTTTTCATCATTTGTCTTATAATCATCATTAACCTTTTTGATCACTAACTGGGAATCACCAAGAACACGCAAATCTAAGATTTTCCATTGTACAGCCATACAGAGCCCAGAAAGTAATGCTTCATATTTTGCAATATTGTTGGTACAAGGAAAATGTATTTTATAAGCCTTGGTATGCAATCCCCTTGTTGTGTGACAAAGAGAATTCCAGAGCCAGAGCCACCATGTGTGAAGGAACCATCAAAATATAAAGTCCAAAGGTTTGAAGATTCCATGTTAAAGATTGATTCATCAGGTAACTGTGTAACAAGTGGATGATCATTTGTGATAGGAGCATCAGCGAGTTGATCAGCTATAGCTTGTCCTTTGATTGATTTTCTTTCTACATACTCAATGTCAAACTCGCTAAGAATCATGACCCATTTAACCAGTCGTCCTATAAGAGCTGCTTTACTCAGAAGATATTTAAGTGGATCAATTTTTGCAATGAGCTTTGTTTGGTGTGTAAGCATGTAATGTCGCAGTTTCTGTGAGGCAAAAACTATAGCAAGACACACTCTCTCAATAGTACTGTACTTAATCTCATATCCCACTAGGGTATGACTGATGTAATATATTGCACATTCTTTTCCTTCAGAGTCATGTTGAGCCAACAGTGCCCCCAGTGTTGTAGCAGTTGTAGATATATACAGTAGTAGAGGCTTGTCATCTGTTGGAGGTACTAACACTGGTGGTGACATTAGGTATTCTTTGATCTGTTGAAAAGCTTGTTCACATTTGTCATCCCAGTTGAATGAAACAATTTTATGTAGCAGGTGCTGAAATGGTTGACACTTATCTGCCAGTTGTGCTATAAAGCGGCGGATAGATTGGAGTTTCCCTTGTAAAGTTCTCAACTGACAGATATTCCTCGGTGGTGGCATCTCAAGTATGGCTTTTACATTTTTAGGATCAGCTTCAATTCCCTTAGATGATACAATGTATCCAAGGAGTTTCCTGGAGGTTACCCCAAAGATACATTTCTTTGGATTCAATCGAACTTTATATTTTTCCAACCTTGTAAAGATTTTATCCATGATTTCTAAATGTCCCTCTCTGGTGTAAGATTTTCCAAGCAAGTCATCTACATAATCTTCTAGATATATATGCATCATGTCATGAAAGATAGTGGTCATTGCATGTTGATAAGTAGATCAAGCATTCTTCATTCCAAAGGGCATGACATTCCAACAAAAAGTTCCCCAAGGACAAGTGAATGTTGTTTTGATCTAGTCTTCAGGAGCAATTTTGATCTGATTATAGCCCGAGAACCCATCCATGATGGATAACATCTCGTGTCCAGTTGTGGAATCCACTATCATGTCAATATTTGGAAGTGGGAAGTCATCTTTAGGACAAGCTTTATTTAAATCTCTGAAATCTGTGCAAACACGGACACTCCCATCAGGTTTTGAAACTGGTACCAAGTTTGAAATCCATTCAGCATAGTCAATAGGTCTTATAAAGCCAGCATCTAGTAGCTTTTGTAATTCTGCTTTTACCAATAGTGCCACATGAGGATGCATTTTTCTGAATTTTTGTTTGATTGGTTTTACCCCCTGTGATAAAGACAAGTGATGCAAATCAGGGTCAAGTCCGGGCATGTCTGCATAGGACCATGCAAAATTAACCTATCTTTCCTTGTAAAATTGAATATGCTCTACTCTCTCTTCAGGGGTCAATGATTCTGCTATATGTATAATCTTTGGTTGCTCTTTTGTGCCCAAGTTTGCCGGTACTGTCTTTTCCACTAACATAGATGACTTTTCATGGTATAATGCTAGGGGAAGCGTGTCAAGCCTTCCATCCTCAGGTGCCTCAGAGAGGTTTTCACCTTTGGATACATCCTTTATTTTTACTTTTTTGGGGTCTAATAGTGTTGCAAAGTAGTTTTCACTAGAAGACCTATTGATATTTTCCATAATTTTGTGACTGAAAGGCTTGGCACCTTCTCCAAAGTAAGCCGCACTGTTGAGCTCTATGGTGAATCCAGCCCTATGATCTCCAAGGGGTAAACCACTTCGTGCTACAAGAAAGTTTATGATTGCCTCATCATTTTGAAAAACATCTAACTGGGGGTCTCCCTCATGGTCCCAATCAATAAGTTGTGAGTGCACAAGAGGTAAAGGATCATGATTAGGTTCAAGGTTATGAACAGGCTCAAGGGTACAAATAGAATCGTATTCATATATATCAATGAAATTTTTAGAGTCATCGATGGTACCTTACTCATCAGTCTGTGTTGCATTAGAAGACTCCCCTACCTCACTCGAGTTACCCTTAGTACTCAAGGTCTTATCATTCTGCATATCATACCCTAGACCAAGAACCTTACGTCCACCATCAGGTTTAATCGATTCAAGTATACCTTGTTTGTGTAAACCAAGAGGACTGTGACCATCATAGCCATATATTTTCATTATGTTCAATCCCTTTCCATATTGCTCAGTTGGTATTTTGACTTCAGGTTCTGCAATTTGTGCTTTCTCTGTATCTTCATCTTTGTATAGCCATTTCAAGAGGTCCTCTTCTTCCATTTTGTCATACAAAGCTCCCCATTTTCTAAAAATAGTAGGTTTACAGACTATAGTAGTGGTGTCTAATGTGGTCTCAGTCATTTGTGGTTTTCCATAAGTGCGAGGGGACAAAGGTAGCTTTCCAATGTAGAGAGCACGACTCATAGAATACTCTCCTATTCCATGGTCTTTTACTTTTATTCTAGTCTCAGCTTCGTTGGATTTGGAAGTGGATGCTTTTAAGGATTCAGGATCAATGTATGCTTGGGAAGGAGGTGCTTCACGATTACTGGGAATGATGGATTCAGTCTTAGAACTCAAATTGTTGCAATACATAAAAGGGTTTGGATCTCCTGGTATAGTTACTTCAACACCATTGTATGGAAATTTAATACATTGATGGTAGGTAGAAGGTATAGCTTGCATTGCATGGACCCAGGGCCTTCCAAGGAGAATGTTATAGGTCAACGGGAGATCAAGGACTTGAAAAACCACATCCTTCACCACTGGTCCCACTTTGATAGGCAATGTAACTGATCCCTTAGATGGGCGTTCCTCTTCATCATATGCCTTTATTGTAATCTTTTTCTTCGGAACAACTGCCTTTTCATCAGATCCAAGCTCTCTAATCAATTTCAGAGTACAAATATTTAGACCTGCTCCTCTATCTATCAGAACTCGCTTGATCTTAACTCTATGGACAAGGACTTCAATATGTAAAGGTGCATTATGAGGTTGTTGCATGGACAAGTCATCATTCTCGGTAAAAGTGAGGGTATGAGAGGAGGCAATATGTCCCACCATAGCTTGAAATTGATCTACATGAAGGTCTGTAGGCACAATAGTGGTAGCAAGTGCTTTATCAAGGATGGATTTATGCTCAGGGGATAAGCGTAGCAACTCAAGTATAGAAATCTGTGCAGGCGTCTTCCCTAAATGCTCTATAAGGTTGTATTGTGAAGATGGTGTAGCAAGTTTAGAATTAGATCCCTTAAGAATAAATGTGCCTTTGCGGGTGGTAACATTGCAATCAGTTTCTTTCCCCTTTATGATAAAAGTGTTAACATGATTATCAACCTCTTTGATGTTGTTTATGGTATAGTCATATTTAGCATTGGTATAATTCACACTATCACCAAATTTTGGGGCCTTCCCTTTATCTTGGTCATGCTTAGGGAAAGGATTTTTGAATATCTCACAATCGGAATTACTGGAAGGAGTATGTCCATCAACTGAAATTTTTCCCTCATCAAGAAGGTCTTGTATGACATGTCGGAGTTTATTACAACTATTAGTCTTATGACCCTTGTGTCTATGGTAGTCGCAAAAGTGATCATCATTCCACCATGGGGGTTTAACTTGAGGGTTGTATTCTTGTATCTCTGGCAATGTGATAAGATTATTTTCAAGGAGTTCTTTCAATGCTGATTCAAGTGGTTGTCCCAATGGTGTAAAATTTTGTTTAGAGAAGCTTCTTTGTTTTTCTTTTCCTTTGTCTAAGGATGAACCCTTAAGGTTGTAAACAGGTGACGATGTTTTAGTATTCTTCGCATCAACAACTCCGTCATTAACCACATTCTTGTTCTTAGCCCAAAATGGTGTTTTATGATTTGAACTTGATCCTTTGTAATCTTTATCATCATTTATCTTTATAGTACCATCGTCAATAAGTGTTTGTTCAATGCAGAATCCCATGTCTATGACCTCATCAAAGGTGTCCAAACACTTGAGGCGAAGTTCTCTTCCAATTTCCTTGTTTAAATTGCGACAAAAGAGGTCAACGAGTTGCTTATCGGGAATGTCATAAGGTGCCCTTTTGGTCAAATGTCTCCATCTTTGTAAAAATGATATGAAGGATTCTCCTTGTCTTTGTTTTGTGTTGAAGAGGTCCATCATGGTCACCTCATGTTCACAATTGTAAGCATAGTGTGAGACAAACTTATCAGCCAATTCTTGAAAAGATTTGATAGTTGGAGGTAATCGCGAGAACCATTCCATGGTACTTCCTCCAAGACTATGAGAAAAGAGTCTCATGAGGTACGTTTCATCTACTGCAAATTCTAAGGTAGCGGCACAAAATTCTCTCAAGTGATCTCTAGGGTCTCCATTTCCTCTATACTTATCTAATTTTGGTATTTCCCAATGACTAGGAAAAGGTTGCATCAAAATACTCAGATCAAAAGGATAGGGACATATGTCCTCAATAGAAAACTTGTGTGACGATGCCTTCTTATTCTTGAGAGTGTCTATTTCTTGTCTCAATGCTCTCAACTCACTCAAAATGGGATCATTGGTATGCATAGGTCTCGATGTTTTCGTAGATCTCTTGTATCCTGTTTGCATGTAAAAAGGTCTATGATCTTTTATCTTCTCCTCATTGTTTGTCCTTGCAGGTCTAGACTCACTAACTCTCGGTTTGTCCTTAATTGTGAGCAATGATACATCAAAATCAGGCGGCAATTTAATTCCGTCGTCAGCAAGGGCTTTGAAGTATGCTTGTGGATCACGTTTAACCACCTCTTTAAGGAGTTTAGTAAATTTATGGCTATGAAACGCTTCGTCAATAGTGGATTGATTTATTTCTTCATTGCTTGTTTCACTAGTTTCACTGGTCACAACACTAATGTGGTCTTCTTCATAAAAATTAATAAGGTCATCTTCATCTTGAAATAGATGATTTTGAAACATTTTGATTCTCGAGTTAGGAGACATAAACGATTGTTTTGATCTTTGACCTAGGACAATGTATGAGACTCTAGATGGAATGAAAACCCTAAAATGCAAAGGGGGAACTATATGATATGAGTTAAATTGGGATGCAACTAAGGATCAATGTAAAGATGCAATCTATGTGATACGACTACTAAAGGATTGATGCAAAAGTGCAATTTATATGATATGAAAGTGATGTGCAGCTAAAGCTTAAATGGGATATGAGAATGAATGATGCTTGATGCAAGGACTAAGGATACTCTAGGTCTAAATTATTTCCAATGTGGGATCTGACTTGTGCTATGATGGATAGACACAAGGATAAGTTATCAAAGAGAGGGCATGCTATGATAGGAGATGATGAACTCCAATCGAAATACCAACTCAAAGAAACTGATAGATTCCCTAACTCAAGGAAGATGCACCTCAAGTGATAAGGGGGATTTATGATCAAAAGTTGATGTCAGACCTAAGATGAGAAATCCTAAGTGCAAGCAATGTTTTTGGTTTTTTTGAATTTTTGATTTTTTTTGGATTTTGGTATATGCAAATAATAATGAGAGGCTAGGACCAATGATGAAATGACCTAAGGAACTTGTGCAGGGTTTAAGGTTATGTCCTAAAGGAATGATGGAAGGCTATGCAAAGATTATGGGTATGATCTAAGGGGATTATGCATGGGTTTGATCTAGGGGGATATGCAAAGACTAGGTATGATTAAATAAGATATGGAAGGATGAAAGGTGCAACTAGGTGAAGATTATGCAAGGATCGAAAAGGGTATGGGAAACTAAAATGATATGACTATGTGAGGACCTAAAAGATCATAACTTCAAAAACGATGTCTCAAGAGATTTGAAATGATTGTTTTGAGAACACAAGTTCAACGTTTCAAGGACAATGTTGTTTGTACAATGTGGATGGATACTTCAAAGCTTAGACCAAGGTTTTTTTGTTAAGTGTTTCAATTTCAAGTGTGGTGTTGATTATGAAATGTTCTTGTTTGTTTGTGCACACATTCAGAAAACATGGCAGACAAGATTTTTGTTTGATTTTGCAATAGAAACACATTCAAGCACAATCCTAAGGTTGGCTAGGACAATAGTTGTTGAATCTCACTTGGGGGGTTACCTCGAGCTACGCAATTCAGAGCGGATACTTAGATGCTTGACCCCACTGGCTCCACCCTCGGCACTCACTTCTCCGGGGCAGCCAAGCATCAGTCCCCACGAAAACTCCCTTGTGGCAAACTTTGTATCTCTACTAAGAACCGTAAGAATGTGAGCCGCTTCAGAGGTTTGACCTCCTGTGTCAACAACTAGAAGGTTTTTGGCTTCTAACACAAATGGTGTCTAGTAAGGGCATCCGTTCGAGTGGCCATACATGCGGTGGCGTACGCTCCGTTAATGAAGGCTCCTAGCCTATAGAGGTTGTGCTCTATAGGGTTTATGGGGAGACATGCCGTCGGTATGAACTAATCAACACTCGTTGCTTGCAACTTTCGTCACAAACACATTTATTTATAGTGGTTTGGAAGAGCTTTGCTTTAGCCTGTTACCACTTGGGTCGTTCCCTCTCACCGAGCCTTAAGGGCTTCTCGGGAGGCAGGCCCTCTAAAAGGTAAAACAAAAAGAGCCTATTGCTCAAGACACAAAAGACACTGGTTAATTTCAAATCACCATTTCTTTGACATGCGTCCTGCATCAAAATGACATTAGTAGTTTCAGGAGATTATCTTTGACACACGAGATTGGATGCCACAAGAGGGAACCTGCACAAACACACAAAACAACAAAGATTAGTTCACAAAAAGAAATCAAAACAATAAAAAATACACTAACAAAAAACTAAACATTAATCTAATTAAAAATAAATAAAATTTAATCTACTTAACAAAGTTTAAAATCTAATCTAAAATCTAAAAAAAACTAAATAAAAAAATCTAATTATAAAATTAAATTAAAAATCTAGATTTAAAAATCTAAAATCTAATTTAAAAAAAAAGACTAAAAATATAAAATTTTATTTAAAAGCTAAAATCTAAGTTAAAAAATCTAAAATCTAAAATCTAATTTGAAAAACTAAAATCCAATTAAAAAAAACTAACTAAAAACTAAAAACACATTCTAATTTTAAAAAAATCTAAAAAAGCAAATCTAATTAAAAAAGCTAAAAACACAAAATCTAATTTAAAAATTAAATAAAAAGTGAAACTAATTTAAAACTTAAAAAATAAAAAACACATAATAATTTAAACTATCTAAATCCAATAAAAAAGCATAACTAACAAATCCAATTAAAAAAAACAAATCTAATTTAAAATGGCTGCAGGGAATGCCCAAAATGAACTTGTTTTGAAAGATTTTTTTAGCCACGTGGGAAGCCAAGTAATGGGAGAATATGAATTGCAGATTTTGTTATACTAAATGCATGAGTAATGTAGCAAGTGAAACCAAATTTCATAGCGTGGAAGCCTAAACAAGGCACATGACCAGTTTGACAGGCTGCGTGGTAACTGTTTGCAGGCTATTGAATACTTTATTAGACCTGGAAGCATCTACAAGGTGCGTTATTGTTCTGAACGTACAGAGAATATGATTCAAATCTGTAAAATGTGAGCATAAAGCATCTGAAATCTGCAACTAACAATCAATCAACATCAAATGGTGCATTTGAAATCTGCAACAAGACTCAGAACTTGAAGCATTGTCTTAGGTGGATTTGCATACTTGGTAATTGCAATGTTTTTCAGAGAAAACGTATTTTCAAATAGAATTTTTCAACAAAACTGCTTGGCGGGTGAAGAGCCCATTCTAACAACATGCAGAATGTGGAAACACAAGCAAGGCATCATGGATTTAGCTTCTTCCAACATCCAACAATGAAGTACCTGCAAAACACACACATGCAAAGCCAAAATAAACAAAGAAACACACATGCATGTTACATAATCCACTCCATTGCACTCCTTAAACTAAGATCTTATGTAGATAATATTTCTCTCAGAAGCACACACAAGAAGCTATGGTTTTTTGGAGATTCAAGATGATTGATGCAAAGGAAGCTAAAGAAAATGAAGTGCCAAGATGTTGAAGAATACAAACTGACATAAGTTTGACGCATAAAGATGAGATGCTCAAATAAGAGAGAGGGGCTTGTTTAAATAGATTCTCTCCGGGCAAGTTCATGTTGTGGGATGAATATGGGATAATGCAAAATGAGTGGTATAGGGAAGATGAGTGGTAAATGGGAAATGGTAAGTGGGAAATGGTAAGTGGTAGGAGGGGATATTTAAGGGTTTTATTAAATAAATAGATAAATGTATATAAGGTGAATGCATGAAGGCATATAAATGAATACGATAAAATATTTTATTTAATAAATTTAATGGATAAATGGTAAGATATTAATAATAAATATAATTAAAGATGAGAATTATGAATAATGAATTATTGAGAAATAATAGTGTAATAATGACTCACCCGATGTTCAGAGAAATTTAAAATTAAATGCAGACAAATTAATGGAAATTTTTATGTGTCTACACCTACAAGATGACTCCTAGTCAGAATCAGGAGATAGCAAGACAAGTGCAAAACCTTTTGGATAAGGGGTTGATTAGGAAGAGTCTGAGCCCATGTGCTATACTCACTATGTTGGCACCAAAAAACGATGGAGCATGGAGGATGCACACTGATTCTAGAGCCATCAACAAGATCACAATTAGGTACTAGTTTCCTATGCCTAGGATTGAAGACCATATGGACTATCCTGGAGGGTCATGCTATTTTTCACAGATTGATTTGAAGTCAGGTTACCATCAGATCAGAATCAGACCCAATGATGAGTGGAAGACAACCTTTAAAACCAATGAGGGCTTATATGAGTGGATGGTGATGCCATTTGGCCTGACAAATGCACCTAGTACCTTTATGCACCTCATGAATGAGGTATTGGTAGAGTTTACTGGAAAATTTGTTATTGTTTATCTTGATGACATCTTGGTGTTTAGCAGGTCCAAGGAGGAGCATTTGAAGCATTTGGATCAGGTTTTGAGGAAGCTTCATGAGGAGAAATTGGTAATCAATCTAGAGAAGTGTGAATTCTTGAAAACCGAGTTGGTGTATCTAGGCTTTGTAGTTTCAAATGGATGCTTGAAAATGGATGTTTGATGCTATTGTAAATTGACCTACACCTAGGACAATAGGTAATGTTAGGATCTTTCATGGATTGGCTACTTTTTATATAAAGTTCATCAAAGGCTTTAGTCATATTTGTGCTTCCATCCTTAACACTATAAAAGGAGGAATCAAATGCAAGTTTGAATGGACAGAACAAGCGGCCCAAAGCTTTGAGATTTTGAAGAGGAAGGTTGTAGAACTTCCCACCTTGAGGCTTCCTGGTTTTGGTCAACTTTTTACAGTTGAATGTGATGCAAGCAAGCAGGCAATAGGTGCAGTGCTTAGTCAAGAAGGACATCCGGTGGTATTCTTTTCAGAGAAGTTGAATGACACTAAATAGAGGTATTCAATCTATGATTTGGAGCTTTATGCCATGGTGCAAGCACTCAAAAAGTGGCACCATTACCTACTTCCAAAAGAGTTTATTTTTTATATTGATAACCATGCATTGAGTTTTCTTAATGGGCAAGAGAAGTTGAACCAAAGGCACATCGAGTGGGTTGAACAACTCCAACCTTACACCTTTACCATCAAGCACAAGAAGGGTGTGACTAATAAGGTTGCAGATGCTTTGAGAAGGAGAACCCTCACTATCCAAGAAATTCAGTTGCAAAGTGTTTGTGTTGATTCTCTTACGGCCATGTACAAGGAGGATCATGATTTCAAGGATGCATATGATGTATGTACTAAGTTTGCTGACTCTTTTCATGTTGAGTTTTTTGATTTTATGTTGCGGGATATATTTCTCTTCAAGGGGCATCAATTATGCATTCCTCAATGTTCTATGAGGGAGAATATCATTAGAAAGAAACACAATGGCAGTCTTGGAGGTCATTTTAGTTTGCACAAAACCTTAGAGCAAGTATCAAGGTTTTATTTTTGGCCCAAGATGTAGAAAGAGGTAAGAAGATTTGTGCAGCATTGTCCTATTTTCCAAATGGCAAAAGGTGTTTCAACCAATGCTAGTTTGTATCAGCCTTTACCAATTCCTACTAGGCCTTGGGAAAGCCTTAGTATGGATTTTGTACTTGGATTGCCCAAAAATCCTAGGGGGTTTGATAATGTCTTTGTAATTGTTGATAGGTTCAGCAAGATGGCTCATTTTGTGCCATGTAAATGCACAAATGATGCATCTCATATTGCAAGTCTGTTTTTCAAAGAAGTTGTACGAATACATGGATTACCTCTCAATATTGTCACTGATAGAGACTCCAAGTTTGTTGGTCATTTTTGGAGGACTCTCTAAAATAAATTAGGTACCAATCTGTCATTTTCATCAGCATACCACCCTCAGACTGATGGAAAAACTAAGGTGGTCAATAGATCCCTTGACAATCTCCTTAGATGCCTTACCAAGCAGCATGGACAAAGTTGGGATTTAGTGATTGGACAAGGTGCATATGCATACAATGATTCAGTCAATAGGAGCACATGGAGAAGTCCATTTTAGGTTGTGTGTGGCCTACATCCCAGAGGGATACTTGAACTCAGAGATATTGGAGGCATGGACAAAAGGAGTGCCCAAGGAGAAGACTTTGTTGTCACCATGAAGGAGATTCATGAACAGGTTAAGACTTCACTTCAACAAAGTACTGATAAATATAAACTCAGAGTAGATGTTAAGAGGAGATATTTTTAGTTCAAAGTAGGGGATTTGGTGATGGCTTACCTAAGGAAAGAAAGGTTACCTAAAGGCCAACCCTCTAAACTGCTCATGAAGAAGATAGGTCCCCTCCAGGTGGTTCATAAGTTTGGAAATAATGCATATGAAGTTGAACTTCCAGCAGACTTGGGAATATCTCCCATCTTCAAAGTATGTGATTTGATAGCCTTCAAAGGATCCTTGACAGATGCAACACTTGATTCATCTTTTGAGGAAGAGGATGTAGAATGGATGAAGGATCTACTGTTGAGCAAGGCATTGGAATTGGAGTGTATTCTTGACTCCAATAAGATCAAACAAACAAGGAAAGGTTTGTACAAAGACTATCTGGTCAAATGGAAGGGGATTCTTGCATCTGAAGCTACGTGGATGAGTGAAGGTGATATCCTCAAGCATGGAACCATAATCAATCAGTTGGCAACTCAAGGGACTTGAGTTTTCTTGTCTAGGGGAGTATGGTGCAGGGGCACTAGGAAATGTGTCTAATTCATTTTGACATGTGTCTACATCATTTTGATTCATGGTTAGGCTTAGGAATAGAATGTGCAATGTGTGTGTTTGAAGGACTATTGATTAGGTCTAGACAGTGTAATAAGCCTTAAGGTCCCAAGGTGTGTCAACTGGGTCAAAGGCCTTGTATGGGCATTTAATATGTATTTTTGGTGTTTAGGGGTCTACAATGTGTGGTATGTTCATTCTTGATCTTTGGTGTGAAGGCAAAACCGAATTGTAGAAAGTTGACAAAAGTTGCAAAGTTGCATTATTGTCTAAAGCAACTTTTCTTGCAAGATTTTGAAATATGGTTATCCCAACGGTTTGTTGGTTGATTGTATGCATTGGAGGTAGTTGGAGGAGTTCCTTGGTGTGATATAATCCTAGAGGAATGATGCATACTGGCTAGAGAGATGATAGTGAATGAATTTCTTGTCTTCAAAGCAAATGGTTATTATGATTTCCTACATTCTTTTTGAGTTTTCTGTTCTTGCATATTTCCCTGTGAATGGTGGGCATGAATTAAAAATTTGTAAAGTTGTATCAAAGGTTCACCATCCATTAGGAGTGTATCTGAGGTCTTGAAGCGTTCAGGTTTGGAAGAAACTAAATTTTCTATCCCACTGGCCTGATAAAACCCTCAAAACCAAGGTTTGGATGCAAATAGTGACACAAATCAACATCTCTCTATGGGATCAACCTAAAACCTGGGAGGATGTTGATTTGAAATGTCTACTAGATGTTCCTAGTGGTTTTGGAGATAGGAAGTGCCATTTGTCTTTACTAAGATGATACCCTAGGCTTGACATCGCTCATGTGGCAAGCCTGTGCAGTAGGAAAAGAGGGTGGAAACCTTGAACAACAGATTGAAGGATGGTAAAAATTGGGATGAGAAGGAACCTTAAACAATTGAAAACCCTTGGAAAGTGTTATACTTTCATTCCTTTGTGACTGGTGAAGCTTTTGAGAGCTTAAACCCTAATACCGGCTAGAAGAGGCTAAATAGGGTCAGTAGGGTTTGACCATCCATACTCAAAACCTAGATGCAGAAGTTTGGAATCTTGTAGAATGCCCAAAAGGGTATTTTAATATCAAATTTATTCAGGGGGTTGTTCAGGTAGGTTGTGAGACAAATCAAGAAAATTCCAAAAGGAGGGCTAATTGCTTGTAGCCCTATTTCCTAGGTCCAAAAGGGGAAAAGATACAAAGGGCTAGTAAACACCCATATAAGGGGCAAGATCAGTGAAAATACCATATAACACATGTGTAAACACTCACATAGGTTAGATTCCACCTTTTGTGTAAATATCTTGTTGCTTGGGGTTTGGGGTTGTTAGGTGTCCTTGGTTGAAGGGTTGGAACCTTAGGGGTAGGAGACTCCTTGTCAGTTGTGAGATGTCTTGAGTGAAGATATACTTGGGAAGGATCTAGGGAAAGCTCTAAAAACCTTGAGAATGTTAAAGGCATTGTTCCATTGGGTGATACCAAGTGGAGACCCTTTTTGAGTAAAAACCAAGAAATTGATATAACATCCCAAACCCTTTGCATCAGACTGACATATTGAAGATGTAAGTAAAGATGAAGGAGAAGAAACCCCAACATAACAAGTAAACCCATCGATAGTTGATCTATATGAGGAAAGGTTTTTGAGGGTTTTGAGTAGGGTGAATACTAAACCTCGTTTTACCCCACCGGAATATGATGGGAAGTTGGATTCAAATGAATTGATGGATTGGATCTCGGAGATGGAGAAATATTTTGATTTCGAAAACACTACAAAAGAAAGGAAGGTGAAATGCACCTGTACCTGGTTGAAAGGTCATGCATCTCTTTGGTTCGAGAATTTGCAAGTTGATAGACAAAGAAGAGGTAAAGAGAAGATTAAGACATGGGATCATATGATTTCTAAGTTGAAATCAAAGTTTATGCCAACTGATTATCAAGTGAATTTGTTCCGGAAGTTGAAGAATTTGAGACAAAAGGAATCTAGTGTGAAGGAATACACCGGAGCATTTTACAAGTTGAATATCAGATCCACACATGTTGATGATGAATTTTAACAAGTTGCAAGATATTTGAATGGATTGTGGATGTCTATACAAGATGAACTTAGTTTGATCAAATTGGAGAGTGTTGAAGAGGCTTACCAGTATGCCCTAAAGGCATAAGAGAAGCTAAATAAAAAACATGAGCAAATGTAGAGAGGCAAAGGTGGAAGGTTTACCAGAGGAGGATTTCAAGGAGGAAGAGGATATATTGGAGGTAGAGGAACCTGTACAGATTAGAACAAGGACAAGGAAGTGAAAAATGAAGGTAATTCATACCATAAGGATGATAGAAATTTCTACCAGAGGAGAGAACTAGATGGCTACCAGAATGAGAATTTTGGAAGACAAAACAAGAGAACATTTAGAGGAACTTGCTATAAGTATGGAGGAGAAGGACATCATTCTTTCGAGTGTAAGAAGATAGAGAATACCGAAAGAGCAACAGTGGTGGACGAAAACACAACCAGATCAGACAATAAACTAGAAGATGGAGAACTATTGATGATGAGGAGAGATTTGTGTCATACTGGAGGAGATGAAGAGCCCTTGCAGAGGAATAATTTGTTCAAGACCAGATGTAAGGTATCCGGTAAGTGTTGTAAAGTTGTTATTAATAGTGGTAGTTTAGATAATCTTCTTTCAGAAGAGATGGTTAATAAGTTGAATTTGGAGAGATTGAAACACCCTAAACCTTATCAGATAACATGGATTCAGGATGAACGTAAGTTGTTGGTAAGTGATCAATGTTTGGTGAAATTGAAAAATTGGGAATTCTCATGATGAAGTCTTGTATGATATTATGCCTATGGATATTTGTCATCTTTTGTTGGGTAGACCTTTGTAGTTTGATAGATAGGCAATACATGATGGGAGGAAGAATACATACACTATTGTGGCCAATGGGATGAAGCAAACCTTGTTGCCTTTGGAGGAAACTTTGAAGAAGGAAGTATTTATGAATACTAGAATCTGTTTGGTAGATGGAAGGAAATTCCTGGATGGATTGAGACATGAGAATCTGTATTTTGCCTTCATTCCTAAGAAGACCAAGAAACTGGAACAGGAAGGAGAACAATCAGAAGGGATAAAAGATTTGCTGACAGAATATGAAGACATCATTTCAGATAATGTACCTGAGTATTACCACTTGTGAGAAGTATTAGTCATTGCATGGACTTGGTTCCCGAAGCTAGTTTGCCTAACAAATCTGCACACCGCATGACACTGACAGAGAATGAGGAGCTGAATAGACAAGTGCAGGAGTTGTTGAAGAAAGGTTTGATCATGGAAAGTTTAAGCCCTTGTGAAGTACCAGCAGTATTAGCACGTAAGAAAAATGGAGAGTGGAGAATGTGTATTAATTCCAAAGTAATAAACAAGATCACAGTGAAATACTGGTTTGCTTTGCCTAGGATGGATGACATAATGGACTATTTGAGTGGATCCAAATACTTTACAAAGATAGATTTAAAGAGTGGATATCATCATATTAGGATCAGAGAAGGAAATGAGTGGAAGACAACTCATTTAATACAAAAGGAGGACTATATGAATGGTTGGTGATGCCTTTTGGGTTAACTAATGCATCGAGTACTTTCATGAGGCTGATGAATGAGGTATTGAAGAAATTATTGGGTAAGTTTGTTATTGTGTATTTGGATGACATTCTGATTTTTAGTAACACAAAAGAGGAGCATTTGTTGCATTTGAGACAAGTTTTGCAGAGGTTGAGAGAAGAGAAGTTGCTGATAAATATTAAGAAGTGTACTTTCATGAAGGATGAGTTAGTCTATTTGGGATTTGTGCTATTCGAGGATGGTTTGAAGATGGACCCTGGGAAAGTAAAAGCAGTTGTTGAGTGGCTTACACCGGAAAGTATTGGAGAGCTAAGACCATTTCATGGATTGGCTAGTTTTTACCGAAAGTTCATCAGAAACTTCAGTTCAGTTTGTAACCCTATGACTAAGACCATGAGAGGAGATGGAAAGGAATTCAAGTGGACCATCAGAGCAAACAAAATTTTTGAATTGCTGAAGCGGAAAGTGACTAAGCAGCCCGTGTTGGCTTTACCGGATTTCAATAAAGTATTTCAAGTGGATTGTGATACAATTGGAACAACAATAGGGGTAGTCTTGAGTCAGGAAGGGAGAGCAGTAGCTTATTTCAGTGAAAATTGAATGATGCCCGGAGGAGATATTCAGTGTATGATCAGGAGTTTTATGCCATAGTTCAAGCCTTGAAGAAGTGGACACATTACTTGTTGCCTAAGGAGTTTGTGTTGTATACAAATCATCAAGCTTTGTAGTACTTGAACAGTCAGAGTAAGTTGAATCAGAGACATATGAGATGGGTAGAATTCTTGTAGACTTACACCTTTGTGTTGAAGTATAGAAGAGGAAAATCTAACAAAGTTGTTGATGCATTGAGTAGGAGAAGGAATTTGCTGACAGAGATGAGAGTGACAGTATTACGATTTGAGAAATTCAAGACTTTGTATGATGATGACCTGGATTTTGCAGAACCTTGGAAAGCATGTAGAGAACCGGTTATGGTAGATAGAAGCAAGTGGTTGGATTATTTCATTCGAGATGGGATGTTATTCAGAGGAGTTCAGTTGTGCATACCTAAGAGTTCTATGAGGGAGAATTTGATAAAGGAGAAACATAGTGGAGGATTAGCTAGACATTTTGGTATTGACAAAATAGTAGCATTGGTGAGTGAGAAGTAACTTTGGCCCTAGATTCATAAGGATGTTAAGAGATATGTGCAAAGTTATAAATTTTGTCAAGTTGCAAAGGGTAGTAGTCAGAATGTGGGATTGTATAAACCTTTAACAGTACCGGTAAGACCTTGGGAGGATATAAGCATGGATTTTGTACTTGGATTACCTAAAACACAGAGAGGGAATGATTTTATATTTGTGGTAGTGGATAGATTCTTGAAGATGGCTCATTTCATACCTTGTAAGAAGACATCAGATGCATTACATGTAGTGGACTTATTTTTCAAGGAAGTAGTGAGATTACATGGATTGCGTAAGAACATAGTTTCAGACAGAGACACTAAGTTTGTTGGCTATTTTTGGAGAACACTTTGGAAGAAGATGAAGACAGATTTGAAGTTCAGTTCTACTTTTCATCCACATACTGATGGACAAAGAGAAGTAGTTAACTAGAGTTTGGGAAATTTGTTGAGATGTTTAGTTGGAGATAAAACCGGAAGTTGGGATTTGATCCTTGCACAAGCAGATTTTGCCTACAACAATTTTATTAAATAGGAGTACCGGAAGAACACCTTTTGAGATTGTTACCAGAGTGCATCCTAGAGATAAATTAGAACTAAGAGACATTAGCAGTGAAGACTGAAGAAGTTCAGAGGCATAAGACTTTGCAGATCACATGGTAGCCTTGCATATTCAGGTTAAGCAACATTTGGAGGACATGAACAACAAGTATAAGGATTATCTTTTGAAGTGGAAGGACAAACCAATTGAAGATTCATCTTGGAATTTTCAGGCAGAGGTAGACTGCCTTGGTTTTCCTCTGACCTTAGCAAAGTGAGAGGCTCAATTTTTTAATAACCTCAGATGTCTGATGCAGGAGCATCCCCGATTCATAGCAATCTTGCATCAACCAAAAACATTTTCTTTATGTTTTGCTTTCTGTTTGCAGTTTCAACATTTCTTTCTGTGTGTCATGTTTTTGGCTCACCGGATCCTGTGGAGTTGGATTCTACTTGAAGACTTGATCATCTTTCTTATTTCCAGACTGCATCGCATTTGGATCATTTTTCGACAAGATAGTGCTATCGGTTTCCTTGATAATTTCCTGTTACCGGTTGACAGTTTCTTGTTACCAGTTGCCTAGACCTATTTTGGTGATCTACCGAAACCCCTTACAAAGCTTGCAGAGCCTTGGGCATTGATTTCGATGTTCCTTAGCGTGTAGCTGACCTTTTCCTGGGATCTACACTTCATCCTTTGGATTTTTTGGAGGAATCTCTTGGCGGAGGCCGACCTTGTTGGTTTTACACGTTAGGTCTTGTTCTTTGGGTTTTGATTCCTTTTTGGGCTGACTAGATCCCTTGGATCGTATATAATTGTAATTGCGTATTATAATGGAATCAATCAAAGAATCAATTAGCTAGACTGAGCGTAGAAGATAGATCTTAAGATGAAGGTCTCAGTTGTGGCCTATTCTGTACTTTGAGCATGTTTTAGCAGGCCTGTGAGTCAGTTATGTTGTAACCTGGTTGGTTGTAATCAGTTTTCATGTTATAAAACAATTTGTTCTGCATTGCCTCTATCATATCTTTGTGTTTCCATTGTGTTTACTCTTGCTGACCAGTCTGGATTGATCTCTTTGAGTGTTGGTATTATGGATGTGTTGCATTGGTTTTGTCATTAATGTCAACACTTATCCTTCTATAGATATACATTGTTGATTTGGCACTATGGTTATATTAGTTTACTGTTGAACTAGCACATTGTGTTCACCAACAAGTTCAGTGACTTATGCACAGTCACCGATATATTATTCACCGATAGGTTATATGCTTCACCAGCACTGATGATGACTTTTTATCATCTGAAGATCACTTGGTGTTTTGGTTTGGTCTAATCGGTTTGACATATTTGCTCTTACCAGTAGATTGGTCTAGGTTATGGACCGATATGTGTTATCTATTCTAGATCAGCACAACACATTATGTAGATGATTTATTGATTGAATATTGTTGTAAATGTATTGAGCCGACATGATGCATTGCATCAAGACTTATTTGTAATTAATTTTATTGTAATATTCTTAGTGAGCCGACCTACACATTTGTGTTGGCAATATTGCATTATAACAAACAATGAAAGATTGTTGGCATTTCAATAAGGATATTGAGAAGGTTGTTGATGATTATAGATATAATTGATTAAGGATGTTTACTGTCTTGATATTATTATTTTGTCATTGATGTCAAGAAATTGATTTTCTAATTCAGTATGATGTTGCCATATCTTGAGAAGTATGATTTAAAGAGTATAAAGATGTCAGTAAAAGACACAGGAAAGAATATAATGAATAGGGGGATGAATAAGGTATTCAATGGGAAACTAGTACCAAGTCAGACAATGATGAGATCATGATGTTTTAGAATGTTTTAACATCATACATATGTTGTAAAATGTAAAGGTTAATACTATACTATGTTATCAAGCAAAGAACCTAGTCGGTAAACCCTAAGGAACCTAGTCGGTAAACCCTAAGGTTATCGCTATCGGTTAATGAAGGCAGAATGTCTACCGAGTGAAGTTTAGTATTCACTGAGTTGTTACCGAGTTGTAACCGAGCTATAACAGAATGCATTAAATGTTTGCATGCGTTATTTAATAAAGGAAGTTGATGAGCTGGAACTGATTAAATGATTGGTGAGTCATGCATGAAGTTTGTTAACGAATCTAAGGCAATGGAAAGTCGACATGAAGATCTACAGCTCAGATTGAACCGCAATACCCTGGCACAAGTTCCAAGAAATGTATGCAAGTTCCAAGGTGGGGTGAAACATTTTCAGATCGAAAGATGCATTGAACCAGGACAAGATCGAAGATCTGATTGCTATGATTGATCATGGGAAATGTGATCAAGGAGATTAAGCGGTTACCTAATTGTTTATAAATAGGAAACTGTTGATAAACAATGTATGCAGGCAAGTGTATGCACAGGGATGCTACATAGTGATTACCGAGCACAGAAGCTTGAAGACCTGTTAGAATAATAGAGTATAGAAGCCCAACAGATAGACAAGATTAGTTCTATGTCTAGATTGTATTGAACAAATAGGAATATGCTTTAGCATTTTTAGATTTGAAGTTGTAGATAGATTTTATTACTGTTATTTTGTGAAAGTGATAGAAAATCTCTTAACCGAGTGGACTTAATAGTCTTATTTGTAAAACCCTCTAGCAAGGTGACATTCTGATTGAGTGTTTGAAATCTTTTAACAAGGTCACTTCTAACAAGGTGAAGATCCTAACAGATCTGAGGGAAATCCCTTAACCAGGTCACATCTAGCAATGTGTTTGTAATCTTTCACAGGATTTGCTTTTAACCGAGCATACTCTAGAAGAGTATATTTCTTAGTGGGTCCGAAATCCCACAGTGGTTTTTCCCTATTTGGGTTTCCACGTTAAATCTGGTGTTATGAGGTTTATGATGTTTATATGCTTTTGAGTTTGCATGTTTAACAGTTTTGGTTATATTACTAAAATATATGTTACCGAGGTTGAATCTGATGTTTTTATGGATGATTAAGTTTGTATGATTCACCCCCCCCCTCTCATCTTGTTGGTTATTGGATATGTACTTATATTAAGTATCAGAACTATCAATTGGTATCAGAGCTTTGGACTCTGGAAGGAAAGTTTAAAGGCACTTGAGTGAAAGATCCAAAGATGTATAAGAGGGATGCACCGAAGCTGAACAAGTCAAGTTTCTCTACATGGCTGAAAAGGATGAAGCTACATCTATTTGGAGTTGGAGAATATGTTGTATACTATCTAGAGAATGATTTTGTCACACCGAGCACCTATCCATTGACTATGGAAGAGATAAAGGCAAAGCAAGAACATATTTAAGCAATGATTGAAATAACATCTGCATTGACCGACTCAGAGTTTAATGATCTAGAAGGCTGCAATGATGCAAAGGCAATGTGGGATAAGCTCATATCAGTATATGGAGGAGATGAACATGTTCAAAGAGCAAAAGTAGATAGTCTAAGAGGACAACTTGAATCTATGAGGATGAATGAAGGTGAGAACATAACTCAATACAGTACAAGACTAAAGGAAATTGTCCATCAAATCAAAGGAGCAGGTGGAACTATTGAAGAAAAGTATATAACAATTAAGTTGTTAAGAACCCTTCTACTGGCTTATGCAATCCACGTCTCTGCAATCAATGAATTGAGGTTTGTACCTAATATGCCAATTTCTTTAGATGCTACTATTGGTAAGCTACATGCATTTGAGTTAAGTAACTTTGATAACAGTGGATCTTTGGTAAATAAAGTTGAATCTACATTTAGTTCTTTCCATCTTGATGAATCTAATGATTTCAATGAAAGAAAGTATAAGTACTCTGAAGGTGATCATAGTGGAGCAAGTGAAAAATTTCGTAAGAACATGGAGGCAGTACACAAACTGTATGAGGAAATCGGAAAGCAAGAAGAGTTTGAAGCACTATTAGCCAAAAGGTTACCAAGAGGCAAAGGTAAGTATAAAGGAAAGCTACCTTTGAAATGTTTCAATTGTGATAAGATAGGACATATGGCTTCTAACTATTCTGACAAAGATTCTACTGAAAAAGAGAGATTACTGAGATGATAGACAGAAAGATAATCATTACAGAGGACACCGAGACTTCAGAAGAAGAGATAGAAAGACATGCCAAATAGCTGATGAGGAATCCAACGATGATAAATCAAATGAGACTGATACAGAGGAAGTAGTTTATGTGGCTATCAAAGATGGGTCAGATGAAGAAAGGTATGGAGAAAAAGCCCTAATATCTCACATAAACACTAATGATTCTTGGATTATAGATAGTGGATGCTCACATCATATGACAGGAGATAAACACAAGTTTGTTATATTAGAAGATTATGATGGAGACTATGTCAGATTTGGTAATGATGCACCATGTCCGGTGAGAGGTAAAGGATCTTTAACACTTCTTGACAATGCAAGATGCAATGATGTTTATTGGGTTGAAGGTTTGAAACACAATTTGCTGAGTGTAGCACAGCTAAACAACAAAGGGTACCGAATAGAATTTCAGAAGGGAATTGTCAAAGTTCATGACAAGAATGGAAAGTTAGCTACTATCAGGACACAAACAAAAGGTAACACATTTCACCTTGACTCAACTTGGAATAAGTGTTTGCATGCAAAGTTAGATGATACCTGGTTATGGAATAAAAGGTTTTGTCATGTAAATTTTGATAATCTGATCAAAATAAGTAAGAAGCACCGAGTAAGAGGTCTACCAAGTCTTGAAAAACCTAAGAATGCTACGTGTCGAGGATGCCAGATGGGTAAGATGACAAGATCAAGCTTTACAAGTAAGTCTTACACTTCTAAGGGAATTTTAGATCTAGTGCACACTGATCTTTGTGGTCCTATGAAAGTTCAAAGTTATTATGGTGATAAATATTTCATATTATATGTGGATGACTATTCAAGGATGATGTCAGTAATGTTTTTAAAAGAAAAATCAGAAGCTTTTCAAATGTTTAAATGGTACAAGGCAAGACTTGAAAATGAAACAGGAAGACAACTGAAATGTCTTAGATCAGATAGAGGAGGAGAGTTCACATCTGATGAGTTCAACTTATTTTACAATGATCATGGTATTAAAAGACAAGTCTCTACACCAAGAACTCCACAACAGAATGGAATAGCTGAGAGAAGAAACAGATCTATTGTGGATTGTGCTAGAACACTGATGATTGAAAAGAAGGCGCCACAAAAATTTTGGAGAGAAGCAATAAGCACAACAGTTTACACCTTGAACCGAGTTCAATTGAAGAAAGGTACTTTGAAGACACCATATGAAATCTGGTATGATAAGAAACCTAATGTTAGTTATTTTAAAATCTTTGGAAGTAGATGCTATGTTCATAAAGATGATAGAAATGGCAAGTTTGATCAGAAAAGTGAAGAAGGAACATTTCTAGGTTATTCTTCTAGAAGCAAAGCATTTAAATGTCTGATCAAATCATCTAACAAAATAGTAGAAAGTGAAAATGTGAAAATTGATGAATTTGCAGAAAGAAATGATGAAGGAAATTCCAAGGAACTAGAAGACTATGATGAATTTGTCTATGTTCAACCGAGAAGACTGTTGAGGAAAATGAAGAGAATATCCAGTTACCGAGTGATGAAGAAGATCATTCAGAGCCTACTGAGCCTGTATTAGCCAAGTATGTCAGAAGAAATCATGCACCAAGTCAGATTATAGAAGGATGATCCAGTGATGACAAGGAACAAACTGAGATAGAACACATGTTTGATATTTGAATTTTAACCGAGAATAGTGAAAGAGACATTTAACAGTGAAGATTGGATAAATGCTATGACAGAAGAGATTGATCAAATCAAGAAGAATGACACATGGACACTAATCCCAAGACCAAAAGACAAAAATGTAATCGGTACAAAGTGGATTTTCAGAAACAAGCTAAATGAAAAAGGAGAGGTCATTCGAAACAAGGCAAGACTAGTTTGCAAAGGTTATGCTCAAGAAGAAGGAATTGATTATGGTGAAACTTTTGCACCTGTTGCTAGACTTGAAGGAGTAAGAACATTGTTGGCCTATGCTGCTTTCAAAAATTTCAAGGTATATCAAATGGATGTCAAATCTGCATTTCTGAATGGAATATTAGAAGAAGAAGTTTTTATTGAACAACCTGAAGGATTTGTTGAAGACTATAATAAAGATCAGGTATGTAAATTGAACAAAGCTTTATATGGTTTGAAACAAGCACCTAGAGCATGGTATGAAAGATTGCACTCTTATTTGATTAAGATTGGTTTTTTAAGGACAAGTGAGAACAACAACATGTACATGAAGAATGATGAAAATGGAATACTGATCTCAGCCATATTTGTTGATGATATTATATTTTGTGGAAATGACTCTTTATGCAAGAACTTTGGAAATGAAATGAGCAAAGAATTTGAGACGTCATTAATTGGTGAGATAAAGTATTTTATAGGTTTACAGATACCGCAAATGAAAAATGAGATTTTCATTACTCAATCTTGAAGAAATTTGGAATGGAGGATTCAAAACCAGTAAGCACTCCTATGACTACCAACTGTAAATTATCAAAGAATGATGAATCTGCATCTGTTGATGAGACACTTTACCGATCCATGATTGCAAAGCTACAATATGTTGTTCACAACAGACCAGACATAGCACATGCAATAGGTATATTTGCAAGATTCTCTGCAGATCCCAAGGAAACACACATGATAGCAATCAAAAGAATTTTTAGATACTTGAAAGGCACAGAGGATTAAGGCTTAGTATATCAGAAAGGAAATGATTTTGATTTAAAAGTTTATACTGATGCTGATTGGGCAGGCAACATTGATGACAGAAAAAGCACAAGTGGAGGAGCTTTCTTTTTAGGAGAAAGACTAGTGAGTTGGCTTAGCAAGAAACAAGGATGTGTTTCACAGTCAACAGCAGAAGCTGAATATGTTGCTACAGCATTGAATTGTACCAACATTGCATGGATCAAACAACTGTTGGAAGGTATAAATGAGAAAGTTACCGAGCCAGTAACTATATTCTATGACAATACTAGTTTCATTAATATTTCAAAGAATCCTGTTATGCACTCTAAGACAAAGCACATATCTATCAAATATCATTATCTTAGAGAAGAAGCTCAAGAGAAGAAAGTGGTGTTGGAGTATGTTAGCACAAAGGAACAAATAGAAGATATCTTCACCAAGCCACTACCAAGGGACACTTTTGAATATCTCAGAAGTAAGTTAGGGGTCCTACCCCTATCTTCTACTCATTGACCAAGTTCGGTGAAAGCATCAATCCGATGACTCTATCGAATATTTTTTGGGAGTTAATGCTGATTTATACAC
Source organism: Cryptomeria japonica (assembly GCF_030272615.1). Classification (NCBI taxonomy): domain Eukaryota; kingdom Viridiplantae; phylum Streptophyta; class Pinopsida; order Cupressales; family Cupressaceae; genus Cryptomeria; species Cryptomeria japonica. Next base: position 282,549,165 of record NC_081414.1, on the reverse strand, counting down.
TTTAGGATGTTTTCTAAAGGTGTACAGGAATTATTACAGGAATATTTCAGGGAACAGGAATTGAAGACAAAATGCTCTGACCGAGACTCAGTTGATACACAACAGCAGGAAATCACTTCATACAGAAAGAAATTATGTTTTAGTTCTTTACTTTTTGGCATTGTTGTCAAAGGGGGAGAAGACTAATATCGGACAAGACTAATATCAGGGGAGAAGACCAAAAGAAATATCATGGGAGAAGACTAAAGAAAAATGAGAAGACTACAAATTGGAAAGAAAACTGAAGAAAACAGGAGAAGTCTAATGTATGGGGGAGAGCATTTTAGCATTTCAGAATCACAGCAATCTGAATCTTTAAAGGTCAAATCAATTGGTTTTGCCATCAATGCCAAAGGGGGAGATTGTTGGCAATATTGCATTATAACAGACAATGAAAGATTGTTGGCATTTCAATAAGGATATTGAGAAGGTTGTTGATGATTATGGATATAACTGATTAAGGATGTTTACTGTCTTGATATTATTATTTTGTCATTGATTTCAAGAAATTGATTTTCTAATTCAGTATGATGTTGCCATATCTTGGGAAGTATGATTTAAAGAGTATAAAGATGTTGGTAAAAGACACAGGAAAGAATATGATGAATAAGGTATTCAATGGGCAACTAGTACCGAGTCAGACAATGATGAGATCATGATGTTTTAGAATGTTTTAACATCATACATATGTTGTAAAATGTAAAGGTTAATACTATACTATGTTATCAAGCAAAGAACCTAGTCGGTAAACCCTAAGGAACCTAGTCGGTAAACCCTAAGGTTATCGCTATCGGTTAATGAAGGTGGAATGTCTACCGAGTGAAGTTTAGTATTCACCGAGTTGTTACTGAGTTGTAACCGAGCTATAACAGAATGCATTAAATGTTTGCATGCGTTATTTAATAAAGGAATTTGATGAGCTGGAACTGATTAAATGATTGGTGAGTCATGCATGAAGTTTGTTAACAAATCTAAGGCAATGGAAAGTCGACATGAAGATCTACAGCTCAAATTGAATCGCAATACCCTGGCACAAGTTCCAAGAAATGTATGCAAGTTCCACGGCGGGGTAAAATGTTTTCAAATTGAAAGATGCATTGAACCTAGACAAGATCGAAGATCTGATGGCTATGATTGATCATGGGAAATGTGATCAAGGAGATTAAGTGGTTACCTAATTGTTTATAAATAGGAAACTGTTGATAAACAATGTATGCGGGCAAGTGTATGCACAGGGATGCTACATATTGATTACCGAGCACAGAAGCTTGAAGACCTGTTAGAATAATAGAGTATAGAAGCCCAGCAGATAAACAAGATTAGTTCTATGTCTAGATTGTATTGAACAAATAGGAATTTGCTTTAGCATTTTTAGATGTGAAGTTGCAAATAGATTTTATTACTGTTATTTTGTGAAAGTGATAGAAAATCTCTTAACCGAGTGGACTTAACAGTCTTGTTTGTAAAACCCTCTAGCAAGGTGACATTTTGATTGAGTGTTTGAAATCCTTTAACAAGGTCACTTCTAACAAGGTGACGATCCTAACAGATCTGAGGGAAATCCCTTAACCAGGTCACATCTAGCAATGTGTTTGTAATCTTTAACAGGATTTGCTTTTAACCGAGCATACTCTAGAAGAGTATATTTCTTAGTGGGTCCAAAATCCCACAGTGGTTTTTCCCTATTTGGGTTTCCACGTTAAATCTGGTGTTATGAGGTTTATGATGTTTATATGCTTTTGAGTTTGCATGTTTAACAGTTTTGGTTATATTACTGAAATATATGTTACCGAGATTGAATCTGATGTTTTTATGGATGATTAAGTTTGTATGATTCACCCCCCCCCCCTCTCATCTTGTTGCTTATTGGATCTATACTTATATTAAGTATCAGAACTATCAGTTTGGTCTTAGGTTTTGTATATATGTAAGATCTCATTTGTGAAATAGACATAGGATATGGTTATGGTATTGTAACATGGTATGTGTGAATATTGAAGATCATATGAGAAGACCATAGAGAAGGTTCAAGGAAGGTTTTGAAGGTGTTTATCAGAGCTTAACCGGTACTGAATCCAGCATTGGAGATGTTATTTTAGGTAGTACGTTATTCTAGGATTTAACCATCCTACTGTAGTCATTGCGACTCCCATTTGAACAGTGTGCTCTAGGCAGTTGGCCTTTTTGCGTGTGAAGACCCAATTTGTATACACATACTATCTGCAGTAGTATCATCTGATTGTGGGTAAGGTTTCCCACCGTGGTTATTCCCCTTACAGGGTTTCCACGTCAAAATCTTTGTGTTATGTGTTGTGGATGTTGTTTCTCTTTCTGTTTCATGCATTAAGTTTCACTGGTATTGATATTAATCATTGATCTGTTAACCGACATTAAGTTTGGTTTACCGGTATTAAGTATCAAGTTTGATTAAGTTATAATTGGGTTTAAATTCATTGACAATTGATTTACCCCCCTCTCAGTTGCCTTTTGGTTCCTAACAATTGGTATCAGAGCTTAGTCCTCTTTTTGCAGAAGCCTAACAGCTTGAGGAGATCCTATGGCAACAAACATTTTCAGGAAGGACAATCCTAAACTTGATGGAACTAACTATGGTATATGGAAGATCAGAATGGAGAGACATCTGAATTGCATTGGAAGAGACATATGGGAAGTTATAAAGAATGACTATGTTGGTCCTACTCTGAATCAACCTAATCCACCAACATTGGGTAAAGATCAAGAAAATGATTGCAAAGCAAGAGAAACACTTTTGAGTGCATTATCAGATCAGCAAATCATGGGATTATCAGACTGATCTACTGCTAAAGCTATTTGGGATAAATTGGAGTCATTGAATGAAGGAGATACCACCGTCAAAATTGCAAAACTGGAATGTTACCGGGTCAGGTATGAAAACTTAAAAATGGAAGAAGATGAAAGAATTTATGCTTTTATAGAAAGAGTTAATGAAATTAATTTTAGGAATACAATGTTGTGGAGGATCCTTAAGTGAAGATGAAATTATTTTTAAATTTTTAAGAGCTTTGCCACCCACATACAAAATGAAAGTAACTGAAAATTAATGAGTTGGGAACAATGCCTAATACATCAGTATCGAGAGATACCTTCGTTGGAAAACTTTCAACATTTGAGCTTGAAGAATTTGGTCTTGTTGCTACAATTAAGACAGATTTAGCCTTCAAAGCATCATCATCTGCAACATCATTATCATATCTGACAAATCTGATTGGAAAGCACTATATGCAAAAGAACTTGAAGATATTAGAAGGGAAAATGAAGAACTGGAAGAACTTGAAGCACTATTTGCAAGGAAAATGCCTAAAGGTCCAGTTGGAAGTAAGTATGAAGGTAAAACACCATTTAAATGTTTTAATTGCAATAAAGTTGGTCATATAGCATCTAGATGTCCTAACAGACATGCAAGATTGAGAGAGGAAGGTAAAAGAACATATAAGTCTAACCCTAAATATTAGAGATGCGGATTCAAGAAGAACAGAGATAAATCTTGTTACTATGCTAATGAAGGAGTTACTGATGATTTTGATGAAGAACTAGCAGACAATGGACGGGCTTTTGTTGCAATAAAATAAGATCAATCGACACCTACTGTTCCACCGATAGAGCAAGCCCTGACAACTAAAATTGAAGAAAAAGATGAATGGATCATTGATAGTGGATGTTCACATCATATGACTAGTGATAAAAGCAAATTCTTATCTTTTCGGGAATATAGTGGAGGTCTAGTAAGATTTGGCGATGATAAAGCTTGTTTAATTAAAGGAAAAGGCATTATATCTTTGGATGGTAAGCACAATACTGACAATGTTTATTACGTTGAATATGTTGGTGAATTAGTTGAAAAGGGATTTCAGTTACAATTCAAGAATGGTAAATGCAAAATCATGAATAGAACTGGATAGGAGATTGCAACCAGTAATCAGACTAAAGGTAATATCTTTCATTTGAATAACAGTGATAAGACATGCTTGATTGCACATATTGATGAAAGTTGGTTATGACATAAGAGACTTTGTCATGTGAATTTTGATTGTATTGTAAAGATCAGTTCAACTAAGGCAGTAAGGGATTTACCTAAGATTGTAAAACCTCATAATCTGGTATGTAAGGAATGTCAAATGGGAAAGCAAGTTAGAACAACTTTTAAGAGTATTTCTGAGAAATCCAATAATGTTCTTGATTTAATTCATACTGACTTATGTGGTCCGGCAAGAACAAGAAGTCTACAGGGAGATAGATACTTTATGCTAATTATTGATGATTGTTCTAGAATGTGTTGGGTTACTTTTCTCAGGGAGAAATTAGAAGCTTTTGGAAAATTCAAACTATTCAAGGCAATGGTAGAAAATGAAACTGGTAAGAAAATCAAATGTTTGAGATCTAATCAAGGAGGAGAATTTACATCTAAGGAATTTAATACATTCTGTGAAGTAAATGGATCAGCACCCCAGACACCTCAACAGAATGGAACTGTGGAAAGGAAGAACAAAACTATTCCGGAAGCAGCTAGAAGCATGATATTGGAAGCAAATCTACCTCATGTGCATTGGAGAGAAGCAATGAATATAATGGTTTACACTTTCAATAGAGTTCACATCATAGGTGAAACCAGTAAGACCCCTTATGAACTATGCTTTGGTAATACTCACACTCTTAAATACTTCAGAATATTTGGGAGAAATTGCTATATTAGGAGAGATGAGTATGTTGGTAAATTTGATCCTAGAAGTGATGAAGGAATATTTCTTCTAAGAGCAAGGCATATAGATGTTTTAATAAAAGATTGCAGAAGATCATTGAGATTGCTAATGTGAAGATAGATGAACACTTTAGAGGTAATTCAAGGTCTGTAGATTCCGAACTGACAGTTGAGATGATCATAAATGAACCTATACAGAGTGTACCGGTACAGAATATGGATCCAGTCACACCGACATCATTAGAGAATTCCACAGTGACTAAAGAACAACAACATGTGAATAAACCCAAGTATGTAAGATTGAATCACGCAGAAAATCAGATAATTGGAAACAAGTATCAAGGTGTTATGACAAGAGGAAGACTAGCAAATGAAGAGGTATGCTTAATTTCTCAAATTGAACCAACATCTGTTATTGAAGCATGTCAAGATGAATTAGAACAAATTGAACAAAATAATACATGGACATTAGTTCCCCAACCTAAAGACAAAAATGTAATTGGAACTAAATGGGTATTCAAAAGTAAACTTAATGAAGATGGCAAGGTAATCAGGAACAAAGCAAGATTAGTGTGTAAAGGATATTTACAGAAAGAGGGAATTGATTATAATGAAACCTTTGCACCGATAGCTAGAATTAAGGCAGTTAGATTATTTCTTGCATTTGCAGCTCATAAGAACTATAAAGTATATCAAATGGATGTAAAATGTGCATTTTTGAAAGGTGATCTTGAAGAGGAAGTTTACATTGAACAACCTGATGGAATTTCATTGACAAATGTTAAAGAAATGGTTTGTAGATTAAGGAAAGCTTTGTATGGATTGAAGTAAGCTCCTAGAGCTTGGTATGCTAGATTGGACAAATATCTTTTGAAGCTTGGTTACACTAAAGGTAATGCTGACAACAACTTATATTTCAGAGTGACTAATGATGATATCTTGGTCATTGAAGTTTTTGTTGATGATATCATTTTTGGAGGAGAAGATGGATTGTGTAAGGACTTTGCTAACAAGCTGTCGGAAGAATTAGAAATGGCTATGATTGGGGAGATAAAATTCTTTTTAGGATTACAGATTTCACAAACTGATAAAGGTACATTCATATGTCAAACAAAATACTTGAAAGAACTATTGAAGAAATTGGTATGGAAAACTCTAATCCGGTAAGTACACCCATGACTACAACTGACAAACTGACATTGAAGGATGATTCAACTCCTATTAATCCAACAAGATACAAATCTATGATTGGAGGTTTATTGTATTTGACACAAACAAGACCTGATATAATTAATGTAGTATGTATTGTTTGAAGATTTCAGAGTAATCCTAAAGAAAATCATGAATCAGCAGTAAAAAGGGTTTTTTGGTATCTACAAGGCACAACAAATCTTGGTTTATGGTATCCTAAAGATGAAAATATTGATTTATGTGCATACACTTATGCAAATTGGGTAGGAGATGTAGATGGCAGAAAGAGTACCACTAGCGGTCCATTCTTTTTTGGCAGCAGAATGATTTCATGGTTAAGCAAGAAATAGAGTTATACATCATTATCAACAGCAGAATCATAATATGTTGCAGCAACAACTAATTGTACTCAGGTATTATGGATTAAGCAAATGTTGAAGGACATAAAGGTAAAATTCAAAGAACCTATAATCATTTATTGTGATAATTCAACAGCAATTGATATATCAAAGAATCTAGTATTTCACTCTAAGACTAAGCATGTTTCTATGAAACATAACCTTTTGAAAGAGAATGTTGAAGCAAAAGAAGTAACATTGGTTTATGTGAATACTAAAGAGCAGATTCCAGATATCTTTACTAAGCCTTTGCCTAAAGAAACCTTTGAATATCTCAGAGAGCATCTTGGGGTAATACCCTCACCGGTAGAGACTTAGACAGTTGAAAATTGGCATCAAATCAACAGAAACTAACAAAGAAATCTTTTTTCCGTCTTTGATGGAGGAGAGCTACTTCTCAGGGGGAGTAGTTGGTTGTATGTTCTAGTATTTTTTATTGCTTTGGCATTTGATGTCAAAGGGGGAGAGAGATCTATGGAAAAACATTCTTGGAGAATATTCTTGGGAGAGAGATATATGAGACATTATTCATTGGGAGAGAGATATATACTCTTTGTTTTCTAGTATTGATCTATTCTGGAGATTGTTGGTTTTTGGTTTTTGGCATTCTGTTTTGGCACTTAGATGTTTTTCCATCGAGTGTTGCCATCAATTCCAAAAGGGGAGATTGTTGGTATTATAGATGTGTTGCATTAGTTTTGTCATTGATGTCAACACGTATCCTTATGGAGATCTGCATTGTTGATTTAGCACTATGGTTATATTGGTTTACTGTTGAACCGACACATTGTGTTCACCGGCAAGTTCAGTGACTTATGCACAGTCATCGGTATATTGTTCACCGACAGGTTATATGCTTCACCAACACTGATGATGACTTGTTATCATCTGGAGATCACTTGATTATGTCGAAGACATGGTTTGGATACTTGATTTTGGTGTTTTGGTAATTGGTCTAATCGGGTTGACATATTTGTTGTTACCGGCAGATTGGTCTAGTTATGGACCGGTATGCGTTATATATTCCAGATCAGCATGACACGTTATGGAGATGATTTATTGATTGAATATTTTTGTAAATGTATTGAGCCGACATGATGCATCACATCAAGACTTATTTGTAATTGATTTTATTGTAATATTCTTAGTGAGCCGATATTCACATTTGGTCTTAGGTTTTGTATATATGTAAGATCTCATTTGTGAGATAGACATAGGATATGGTTATGGCATGTAAGTTTATGGTATTGTAGCATGGTATGTGTGAATATTGAATATCATATGAGAAAACCATAGAGAAGGTTCAAGGAAGGTTTTGAAGGTGTTTATCAGAGCTTAACCGGTATTGAATCCAACATTGGAGATGCTATTTTAAGCAGTACATTATTATAGGATTTAACCATCCTACTGTATTCATTGCAACTCCCATTTGAGCAGTGTGCTCTAGGTGGTTGTCCTTTCTGCATGTGCAGACCCCATTTGTATACACATACTATCTGCAGTAGTATCATCTGATTGTGGGTAAGGTTTCCCACTGTGGTTTTTCCCCTTACAGGGTTTCCACGTCAAAATCTTTGTGTTATTCATTTACAATTGATTCAGCCCCCCCCCTCTCAGTTGCCTTCCGGTTCCTAACATTGAGGTCCCTCCTCACCGATGGTTGCTTCATGTGTGTGTGTGTGTGTGTGTTTAATTTATTCAGTTTTAGTTTGTTTTCATTTTTGGTTTCTCTCTTTCTATTTTGAGGTTCATTCTAGCTCACAAAAAGTTGAGCAGTCACCAATTGATAACATCTAAAACCTCTCTTTCAATCCACGTGTAAATCTACTTCAATCCTGAAGACCAATCAACTCATCAAGCCACAAAATCATATAATTAATGATTTTGGTGAAAGAAAATTGGATCTGTCATATATAACAAAGGGCAACAACAAGTGCAAAAGTTGTAAGGAAAAAACCTTATTTATTGACAGACCAAGTGTAATGGAACATTAGCACTAGCTACATGAAGTATATTAGATGTGGGTAGCTTTATCATATCCAACAACTTAAACCATGTATCTTCATCAAAAAGTAAAAAAGACAGAGCCTATAAGGGCCACATGAGGAGATTGCATGTGTGTTTCATCAACACTTCACAACACATTATTTACCTATTGATTTGTAACTAATGACTCTTGCATTGGTTGTATGGGAAATGTTGTATCATAACATTCAAAATTTTGTGAGATGTTGTACATTTGTGACTGCCCTATTAGACATGTCTACAAAATGTGGAAGCCTTGACTTGGCACATGGACTATTTGATATAATGTGTTAAATAAATGTTGTCCCATGGTAAATTCATGATATGGGAATCTATTAAAAAGATGTAACTTCTAGTGGAAGATAAAATGATTCTAAGACATTTGCATTGATCGCAAAGAAATGAAAATTAAAAGATCTTGCATGGGAAATGGCAGGAGGATCAATGCCAAGTGCATCATTTCTTTGAAGCAAAAGAGTCAAGACTAGCAGGAAGAGGAATATGGAAGATTGCAAAGTAAAGAGAAATGCGAAAGAGTTAATGTGTAAAGACATCGAAGGAAACATAATTAAAATACAATATAAAAAGAGTGGGCATTGATCAATTTGGGGGAAATCAAAGAGAAGTGTCAAGAAAGTGTGGTTACTATCAACCAAGGTAGAGGAGTAAAGCATAGGGGGTAGAGTGTAGGTTGCATCCAATGAAGTATGAATGGAAGGGCATTGTGTAGAGAGAGGCCAATGAAAAGGGAGTAAATGTAAATAGATTGTTGCAGATTTGATATGAAATAAAATTGTTTCTATGTTGAAATCTTGAGTTATTGTCATTTTAATTTTGTGTGAGAGGATATTTGTATGTGTTTGTTAAGTTTGGAGTTGTAGGCAATGGGTCTCTTGCATCATTTATTAATGGTTTATGGTTTTTTATTTGGTTTTGTGGCTACTTCTTTCAATAATTATTTTTTGTTTTTTGTTCTCTTGGACAATATATAATTTGTAGTTGAATGCATGAGAGTGTTTGTTTCTTTAACTTTGTACAGAAAATATTTAAAAGATTGTTAACTTCAAAGTGTTGGTGAAAGGTGTTTATGAACATGGGCATATTTTGTGTTTTGTTGATGTTATAGGTTAGTTGTTGGAAAGTTTCTCATAATGAATAAAGAGGTTTCTATTTGAATTGGTGGGTTTATAGGCCAACTTATGTAATCATCTCAAATATTGAAGATATTCTAATGATTAATGTGTGTGAGCCTTTTGATATAACTTCATGTCAAGAAATAATATTTGAATAGCTAAAAATTATATGTTAGAACCAACTTTAGAATTATAAAAGGACAAACTCAATTTGTACCATATCGAAGCTTGCACCTACCCATAACAAGAGTGGGTAGTGTACACCACACATTAAATTTTCTTCATTTAATAGATAATTTATTCTAAGGTAGACAACAAAACAACAATGTAGACCAAATATAATACTAGTCTCAATTGTGTGAAATAAATTTTGGCAAAGGGAAGTGAAGGCCACTCAAAGGGAATACAAAAATCTACCAAAAATTATATTAAATATGAACATTATTGGAGAAGGTATGGGCTCGTATTATTATATGGTTATTTTTATACTTTTGTGCACTCATCTTCTATATATTTGTCTTTCACATAATTATATGTTTATTTGTAGTGTTTAATCCATAGATACAACTCCACTAGAAAAATATCAAGTCACTTCTAATATTTAGTTTTAGTAATATGCCCTACAATTATTTATTCATAGGTTTACAATTTACATGCATTAAGGGATTTCCTATTTTTCACCCTTTCTTTATCTCATTTTCTCTACATTTTAGGTTATTTCTTATGTTCAAGTTCATTTTAACAAATGGTAAAAGAGTCAATGTTATAGCCAAATGGTAAAAGAGTCTATCTTTAGGTCCTTTTCAATTTTATAATACTTTAATTAATCAAAATCTTTTATGTCTAGACACCTAAAAATGATTGATACATTCTTAATATTTGTCTCATTAATTATCCTTCTATAATTAAAATAATTTTATCATTTAAATAATCCAACATAACCTTTCTCTTTTTTAATTCATTTTCCCCCTCCAAATTTACATTGAATTAAATAATTCTCAATTATTTAATTATTTTATTTTCATCCTCACATTAATTAAATAATTTTTTTAAATTATTTAATTATCTCTCTTTTATTTATTTATTTATTTTGTCATTAAATGTAACATTGTGTGGCTAAATCCATATATATATATATATACAAGTGGTTACAGTATCATCCCTTGAACTGGCAAAGAGTCTAAGCAGTAAGTGCCAAATGCAAAAAAGCTACCGCTAACCCTCAAACCAACCAACTACATCTTCCACCTAAACAACTAACTATTCACATCCAGAAGTAAGAAGGAGAAACAAATCTAGAAAATCTTGCCTTGGTGACCATACCAACTACAAACCTAGATTACAAAAGTGACTACTAACATATGTTATATATTATATACACTTGAATTTCTCTGTAGTTTACCCATCATCGTGGTCATCCTCTACATCATCTCCATGTTCTTTGGTTAGAGTATTTGTCCAATTGTCATCATATATACCCATACCTTCCATGCATCCGTTCAGTAAATTGATTCCCACCCACACTTGACACCTATAATATTTAAATCATATCAACTCCCCACACCACAAAGACTTGGAGTGGGTTGTTGTCCTCTTCTCTATGCTTTGGCCTCATGTTGATGTTGAGTATCAAGCCTCTCCCCAGAACGACACATTGAAGAAATCCCTTTAAGCCTTTGTACCATCAAGAATAGACCAGCCTAGTCATAAGAGCTTCCACTATTTTCTTTGCTTCCCTCGTGTCAAACAATACAACTAAAAACCATTAAAGCAATATCTGAATTCATATGATAAACATCCCTTAGGTAAACATCCCCCATTACCAACCTTAAGGCATGTAAAACCATCCCCACCCCTGTAGTGAAATTTTTATTAGCCTCCTATCTAACATGTCCTCATAAAAAGCATTCTTTGATTTTTGTACTTTTTGACAAATGGAGAAATCCATTATGGCCACCACAAGCTACACTAAGATACCAACCCACTGCCCAATGTTAAATAACTTCAATGTCATTATTTAATCTCCCTCTCCATACCAATCTTTAAGAGTGACATTATGATTCATTAAAGTTGTAGTCCCATCCACCTAGGCTAGGCATGGGAGTTTACATTAGGGATGCCACTAAGCTAGCACAAAGTATACCACTCAACTATTCATGTTGCCAGCACAATGTCAACCATCAAATCAATCGTGTCATATATAATATGTGAGATATGGTGAAGTCAGCTGGTGAACACATCAACTCTCTGATTTGGCGGAGCCAACCTTTCAATTTCTAATTTTGAATTTGATTTAAATAAATTACATTCACCACAAGATAGGAATCACCTTCAAGGTGGATTCTCTGATAACCTAATTGTCTACCCAAATTGAGACCAAGAAGACTTGCTTGAAACTTTGACTCATTATTCATGACTTGATGAAATATTTTACCTACCAACTTGATCATCTATCCATCATGACTCTTGAGCACACACCCAAAATTGACCATCATCAGGTTTCCCTTTAAGGCCCCATAAAAATTAATTTTGATCCATCCTTCATCTAGGAGCTTCTACTTGACATTCTTCCTAATATTAGAGGATAAATTAACCTGTTTAGCCCTATAAATGAGGAAATAATTAATCCTTCCCAACACTCCTTAATTCTCTCATCCCAAGTGGAATACTTACTTTTTATCAAACTTTAGTTTTCATAGAATTAATTCTTTGTTTCAATAATATTGGCTTTGATTTGATAAGCAACCTTTCCTTGAAACAAATCTTACTCCATTCTTTCTAAGTTTCCCATAAGATGATAGAAGAAGCACAAATCCAAATGCTGCTAAAAATAAATCCTTTGTTAGGATTACTCCACATGTTGAAGAGATTTTTGTGATTAATAGGAAGTGGACTTTGTCATCCCAACTTGGCCATAATGCTCCTCCAACAAAATTCTTCTAAATTGCATTTGACTAGCAAATGATCAACAAGCGCTTTATCTCAATTGCAAATACTACCATTTTTTTTTCCTATGAAGCCAATATCTTGAAGTCTATCACTAGTTAGGATCCTATCTTGCAAAGATGACTATGCAAATAGTCTTGCTCTAGGGAGCCACTTATTATTCTAGATCAAATGAATAGGCCATTTAATCTTTAGGATTATATTTTCCTAGAAATTATATCCCAGATTGACTAGGTAGCAGCTTGATTTACCCCTACACCAAACAATTTCATCTTCCTTCTCTAAAATCTAAATTGTATCATCCCTTAAGATTTATTCTAGATAGTTCTTTTGCTCCAAAGGGGCATCAATATCTTGTTAGACTTGTGTAAATAATATTGTCATTAATGTCAAACCAGTCATTTGGTTCTATATTGGACAGTGCATACAGGACTGGATATCATTCCATATGTCATGAATGTTATGGATGTTATATGGATATAGTTATGCAAGGATTGTATGCGACCAGTACGTATGTGCAGCTCAGGTGTTGTGGTTTTTGTTAGAAGTTATTATGCAGCATGGACAACTTTGGATGATGACCTTTGAGGTCCCATTGAGTTCTCATTAACCCTAGTATCACGGTGTTAGGAATTGTTGTTGATCCTGGTATCAGTTATGTATCCCAGAGTTTGCATTTTTAATGGCCATCTGAAGGATCTCTTTGATTTTTGTGATTGCGGTTTCCTTGGTATGTGTGGAGTCTACATTTTGGAGATATTGAGCTTAATCCTATGACGTTAGGTCCATTATGTTGGGTCCAGATGACCCTTTCCCTTTTTCCCGTAATCTCAGTATATGCATTGGTCATCAAAAGTATGTAAAGGAATTGTGTAGAAGTATTTTAGAGGCCGACATGAGCTTATTGATAAATGTTGGGCTTGGATGACACACTTTTTTATAATTGTACCCTTTGGTATATATACATGTACATGAGTGGTGAATGGAGATAATCAATCAAGAGTGAGTGTGTGTGATGTGCGTAAGATAGTTAGCATCGAAAGAAGTAGTGTATGTGAGATTTGTAGACAACGAAGGTAATCAATGTCACAACAGTGCAGTAGTCCTTTACTAGACCTATTGTAGGACAATAGTACAGTAGTCCTTTATCGGACTTGCTGTAGAACAGTGGTGTAGAGATCTCTAATCGGATCTTCTGTAAAGTTTGATATTTGTAATTTGAGCTTAAACTTGGAACTGATCTCATGCATTTGGAGATGCAAAACTTCTCAGTTCAACCTTTTCAATTGAAGTGAGCATTCTGACATTTAGCTGTGGGTCAGTGCAAGAAGTTAGTCCACTTTTTGGCCAAAAAGTGGAAGTGTTTTCCCTGATTTTCATATTTTTTCAACATTTGACCAAAACGTTTGAAGCACTTAGAGATTGAATCTTGGAAAAAGTCAATAATTAAAAATGTAGCACTTGGAGTTTAATTTTCAAATATATAATTTATTTTAATACCCAGATAATAGAAATCGACTTTCAAAAGGGATTTATAGAAAACCAGTTTTTAAAAATGCATGTTTCAGGACCATACCATGCACGTGTACAACCACCACTTTTTGACACAAATAAAAGTTTTTTTCAAACCCTTTTGGGAAAATATTTGTAACACATTGAAGATTGATGAGGATATTTTTTTCTTATTTTTCTGAATATTTGGTTTTTTATTAATTTTCTATTGTCCATATTTGTTGTTTTGGAAACCCCTCGTGTACGACCACCATAATTTGACCAAAACTTATCATTTTTTCAAGTATTTTATTTAATATTGAAAATAATTCTCTATCGATTCATGTCATATTATTATTATTTTTAAATACTTAGAAACAAAAATGTTATTAAATAAATAAGAAAACTTAATATTTCAAGTTTATGGACCAATTCTAGTACAAATTAATTGAAAAATGAAAAATAATCAAATCTTAATTTTTTTTATATATTTAGAATCTACACAATGTAATCTCTAATTGGTATTAATTTTGTCTGATAATTTTGTAAAAATGGGCATCAAACATATGCCAGAAGTCAGTATTTTGTTACTCGCATAGTCCAACCTTGTACTTGTAGGTCCAAGGCTTAGGTTTGGGCATTCCAAGCCTTACCTAGCTGAAATACCGAGGCATATGATGGGTTTGGTTTTAAAATTTCAAATAATGGGGCCTCATTCCATAACAAGGCCTCGTTATTTAAATGTAATGGGTTCCCATTACATAAAGTACAAAAATGAGTTTGTAGGGAATTAAAAAAAAAAAAAAAACTTTTATAGAACGAGGCCCCGTTATTTAAAAAGTGGTATTGGTGCAACTATTCTAGATGATTCTAACGTGCCTAATGGTGTTTCCTAATCGTATCCTATTTTTTTTGGCGATCTACATTGATCGTTGAAGGAGTTTTTGGTGATTTCTTTGATCCGGTGATAATTTGTGTGTTATGCAGTATTTATGGTGGTGTAGCGTATTGTGGTTGATATTGGCGGGATTTTCGGTGGATGTAATTGTTTGGGAATTTGAATTAGGTCCATGCTATGTAATGTAAATAATAATATTGGTTTGGTGGTCGATCTTTGTATCATTTAATATAATTATGAGTTAAGGGTTGAGGGTTTAGCCGACCTTGTTATCAATGTTGATGATTTGTATATATAGGTGACATACTTATGTAATTTTGGTATCAGTATTGTGTCTGCATTATCAAAGAGAGTTAAATATGCAAACAAGGATATATCATTCAATGAAGTGTTGTGATGAGTTTGGTGTTGCAGGGCAGACAACTGCGCTTATCCGGAACTATCATCATACATTTGTAGATGCTATTATTGCAGTTCATTCCTTTCGGATTATAGTCCAAATCATTTTGTAAGTCAATGAGACTTCGCTGAGGGTTGTAACCTTCCAGGCATATATCTTTTGAGTAGTGAGTTCTAGGCAGTGTGCCTGAATGCATGTGCATTCTCCAATTTAATACTTTCACATACTTCTGCAGAGTATCATCTTATTGTGGGCAGGTTCCCACCGTGGGTTTCCCCTTAATCGAGTTTTCCACGTCAAAATCTTGGTGTTGTGTGTTGTGTTGTTAATTTTCTTATCTATTATTGTTGTGGTTTATCAGTTTATGTTTTGGAAGTACAACATCATTGAACCTCTCTAAAGGTAGTCCAATTATATAAAACACAACTTAAAACTTAATTAGTTAGATATTATAACATACTCATAAAAGTTTTAATATAAACAAAAATGGGCTACAAGATCCACATGAAGCATCTTCACTCTTGTTATGATTTATTATGTGATCTAAATGTTAATGAACACCACAACACCATGTGGGATCCTAGGGCCCACCCTTTGAACTAATAGAAGCTCTCTATGGTTTTAAACATAAACACAATATACAAAGTTGGTGTTACACACAACATACAAACATTTTTTTATCAACATGTGATCAGATAAAATTTAATCTTATTAAACAATGAAGATGTGGGTAGCTAAGACATGGGGTTGTTTTCTCTTTGGTTCTCTATAACCCATTTAGGAAGTTAAGTAGACAATGGATGCTTGTTTTAGTATAAGGGAACTTTTAAGGCTTACCCTTAGGTATATTAATTTTTAACGCAAAATACTTACACTAATATAAGCATACTTGATGTAGGATAATAACATTTTAAAAAATAATAATGTATTATTTTAAAAAAATTCAAAGGATCTAATAAAAGATTATCCAATCATCATATAAACTTTAATTGAACACAACATAAATGGTAGGAATATTATGCAACAAATAAAATATTATCATTTGTTGAATTTATATGAGAGTTGAATTACTTATTATGATCTCACTTAATTTATTTCTTCTATAAGAATTTTCTTTGTATGACTTACTTTCTATCTTTTAATCTATTCTATCTATCCCTAAATTAACCAATAGTTTTTATAATCAAGAGGTTTTTGATATAATATGTTAGGTTGTAACGCGCACACCTATAGATTAATGTGATAAGGATCCACACCTAAATGAAAACATTTATTTCCTTTTGAAAATCTTTTGAAGTTGGCATTAAATATAGATATTGAACTAAATATATTTCCTTTACTTATGACCATAGGTATTAAATAATTATTACTACATTGTTGAACAAGTTACTATTATATAGAAATTAACAAACATACAAAAATATAATCAACTATAAGAATAAGATACATACATGAGGTGATTAACAAATATACAAAAATATAATCATACCTTAAAATATAAGCATAAATTCTAAGGACATGTTGGAATCTAAAATCCTAATCACAATAAATAATAATTAATGATGTCATAGATGACTTGGCAATTCCTACAATTGTAAGTAGGAATATCTTAACTTTACAAAATATGATGAGGTGAAATGTGATGCTAAAAATTTGATTCTAATTAATGTAAGTATCCTTTAAAAAATTAAAAATGTCTTAAATACAAATAGTATTACAAAATATAGCTTTGGTTGATAAAGTATTGCCCTTACATACCAAATGGCCATATATCAAAATTAACCCAACACATTTTTTTGAGCTCAAATGCAATTTTGAAATTTTTTGTAATTGTTTAGACATAAATTCCATGTATTTCAATATAAACATTTACAAATAAATTCCAACAATACCCTTAAGAATCAAGTCTACCCAACATCATAATTATGTAATTCACTTTTAAATTAAATTATTACAACAATGAAACACTATTTTATAAATAAAATTAAAGAAACACACATTAAGCCATATTTCCAACCCCTTGAAGGAGAAGCATGGCCAAATCAATTACATTTCAACAAGTAGATAGTTAATTATTTAATAAATTCACATATTTGTTATGATAGGAAGAAAAAAAATGGAATCACAAGATACACCAAAATCCAAGATTTTAAAAGTTAATCTAATACAATTTAAGGTTTCAAGAAAGAGAACTTTTTTTATCCAAATTTAAAAAAAACATAATTCATAATAAAATAACACATTTTTCATATTTCTACATTATAACCTTTTCACCTTATGATAATATATTATTTCCTAATTAACTTCAACAAATGCGAACTGATTACATTTTAACTAAAATATGCAATGTTCTTCACACTTAATTTAACTTGCCAGATAAAATATTATCATGTGTTCAAATATTTTAATATCATAATTTACATTTTGACAAGACTATCTAGTCATTTACATATATGAAGAAAAATGTACACAAAAGAAGACACATTTACAAGTCTAATCACATAGGGAATTGAGAATGGTGACTAATTTGGATATTGAGTTCATGAGTTTCAACATCACCATGTCTATTACACAAGAAAATATTTATACAATTAAATAGACTATGTACATTGTCTTTGATTAACTACCCTTCAGATTTTCCTTATTCCTGCATAGATCAATAAAGTATTATATGTATCTACCAATATAATGTAATTTAGTTAAAGAGAATGAAAAATCACCAAATATAATAAGGTTTTAATAATCAAATTTTAATTAAATCATTTATACTAGAAATGTTTAAGTATTGAATCTACTCAACTAGCTTATTATTTTAATGAAAATAGTGTACTTGAAACATCAATACATAAATATTAAACTATATATAAATTGGGTCACTTAATATTTAATATGTTTGTATCTACAAGTGATGATCAACAACTAAAAATATAAAGTTGTTTCACATTTTTATAGAATAAATGATCAACATTGGTTCAAATTTATAACTTGAATCACGAAAAAGTGACATATTTTAATTTTTGAAATGGCTTAAACTAATATATGTGTATTTTATGCTTATAGTTTTTGAAAAAATAAATAATTATTTAAGTATAGTTTCGTATAAAATTAACATTATAATTTAGTTAAGGGCCTACAAATCCAATAAATAACATAAGATTGTTTTTGTGTCTTAAAGGTTGTCGCTCCTCTGATAGGAAGTCTTTTGAAACATCTAGCTACTTCTCCAACGCATGCCTCTAGATGTGTTGTTGTGGGGTCCTCAATTGTTCATGGGTTTGCCTCTGTTGCTCGTGGGGGTTTTCGGTCTACTCTAGCTATGCTTGTGCCTACCTTACCTCCTAGTGCAATAGTCTCTGGGTCCACCACTGCGGTGGTTAGCACTCTTGTAGATTTGGCTTGTGATGATGTTCCCCCTACTATTGTTGTCTCTAGTGTCATGGGTGTTGGGGTCCCTCCTCCAAATTGTTTTTATAATACTGGTGGATGAAGCTTTGCTTGTGTTGCTAGATCTACTACTTCCCTTCCTTGTAAGAGGAAACCTCATCCTCTTGCTTGTACAAAGACCTCCCCCATTGTGGTCTATGCGATGTGGTGGAAAATGTCAACTTCTACCAATGTTGCAGGTTGGTGTGTAGATTCATTGGTCTTTGGTCATCTCTCCTAGATATTCATCATTGGGCGATGGATTTTTGGAAGCCCCTAGTTTTAGGTAACAATGAGCATCTCCCTTGTGCTAAGGGTTATTTTATTACTTCTATTTTTTTCGTGGTCGTGATTTGGTTTTGAGCAAGTTATGGGCTTAGCATATCTACTCTCTCTTTCAAACCATGGACAACCTCCTTTAACCCTCTTATTAAAGAACTCAATGTTTGTCCATTGTCAATTTGTGTGGGTTTAGTTTGAAATATTTATAGATATATCTAACTTAGCTAGAATAAATCTAGCAAGATCATTTGTTTGACCAAAATTAATTTTTAGTTAAAAATACTTAAATTCACTTGATCTAATAAGTTGGCCAAAAGTATGGTAGAGCTTTGGACTTTTATCCCAACCAATATAAAAATAGAAACACTAGAAAAAGGAAATGGCATATACATTCTTTTTACACTTTTCAATTCCCTAATTTTTTTGAACATATTTATTATTTGCATTTTTTCTTTTGAGTTGATTTTATAATGTTTAATTGAATACAGGTTTTCTTTAAATTTGGTTATTCATATTAGTCTAAGTTAAGAGAAACTTTTTAAAAGATTCAATTATATAATATTGGTTAGATATTATCTTAGCTTGTTTAGAGTGTCCATAAAACTAAACATTTGAGAATGTTGGCTTCTTGTACCTTGAGAAATAATGTCTTGGATGTATACTTAAAGGGTATATATGTGGGAGCTACAATTTCTTATTCTTACAATTATCTTATCTTTTTATTTATTTCTTTTGTCTCTTCTAGTGATTTATCATTATATTAGCTATTAGATTTTCTACAATTTATTCAATAAATTTTGTGATGATGATAATTTAATACCCATGCCTCTAATAAATTTGAGATCTTTTCATAATATTTGTCATTAGCCCACATGTTCTCCAATACCATTCTATTACCATGTATTGCCGAATATATTTGAAGGCTTGATATATTAACCATACCATGTATCTTTAGGTATATTGGGAGATAACGTATATTCAATATTTTGGTAATATTTGTAATTAGCCCACATTTTCTCCAATGCCATTCTATTATCATGTATGGAAGAAATATATTTGAAGGCTTGATATATTACAAATTTTACTTTTGTATAGAATCACTATACCATGTATCTTTAGATACATTGGGAGATAGGATATATTCAATATTTTGGCTCTCATATATGTATATTATAATATTTAAAAAAAGGTTTCTTCTAAGTGTGAAAGAAAAAAAATAAAATTATAGTTTTACTTTTGGTTTATGGTTTAGTGTAAATAATTTTTTTTTTGTATTAGAAATCGAAAGACCAAAAATTGGAGAGTTTATACAAAAAAGATGGCGGGAGGCAGAGCCTCAACCACCAAACTGTGAAACCAGACTAAGCCAACAACATAAACATATATCAGCTATATATGTGCAGTCTATATAATTATGATTTTATTAGAGGGCACTACTGCAAGACCTCCTCCTGATCTTCCAACCCAATGGTCTAGCCTAGTGCTCCTTCCATCCAGGCCACCTTTTTTCCTTCCAGGATCTGGGAACACATTTCTATCTTGTTGAAGGGTGGAGGCATGTTGTCTTGTAGCTCCTTAATGAGTTTTTTCACAGCCTTATCAAAGGAGACTTGGTTCTCGGTGAGTCTGGCCCATTCATAGTCGTCTTGCATCTCGTAAACAAACATAGTTGCTCTGCCATCTTTGAGGAATCACAACAGCTTGTTCCTCTCAACGTTCATCAGAAAGAAAACCTGCACAATAATTTTGTAATGTGTGAGTTTTTTAGAAAAACCAGTACGTTCCCTTTAATTACCTTGAAACTTCTCCTCATTCCTTAGTTTCCAAATAAACCAAAGTATGAAGGTAGATAGAATTTGCCAAACTAGGTTAGCATCCTTCTTGAGCCCATGAATAAAACCAGTGATAATATCAAGAGTACTAGCATGATATCAAGGAAACAAATGCATATACCCAAATCATCTTTCTAAATACATTAACCAAATTTCTCTAGCAAAAGGGGAGTCAAGGAAAATGTGGTGCGCGGTCTCAGGCTTCTTGTAAACAGAGCATAGGTCGTATGCAGCAGTCTTATTCCTAATAGGTAATCTGTTCAGTATAAGTTGCCACCTAAAGCATTTGATCTTAGGGGGGATGGGGGATCTCCATAATTTCTCAAAGGTTTTCTACCACGCATGGAGGTTATGGCCAACATACCACAGAGCATTAATATGTTCGATTACCGAGGTGTCATTGTTGAGCAGGTTATAAATAGACTTGGCCTTGATCTTGGGGAGGGTGGAGCCATCTTTCCATAGGAAAGTAAGGTACCTGTGAGCGTCTACTTGCATGTTTCTAGGAAGATGGAGGGGAGTGCATACATTTTTAATCATGTTGTAGGTCCTCTTATGCGAGGTAGGGAGATCATATTTATTGCTAAGCATTTCCCAGCTGATAAGATTATCATGTTCTAGTATATCCATAAGATACTTGATACCTTTATTGTGCCAGTACTTAGCAGAGCATCCTTGGTTTAAGGCAAGGGGTTTAGAATTATGATATAGGTTCCACCATATTGACCTTTCACTGTGGAGGTTAGTATCACAGTCAATGCTAGAGTTGTCAATAAGTCTACGCACATGCTCCCAGGCTTTCCAGATAGATTTAAATACCCAGGTACCTTGGACAAACATAGAGAAATTGCTTGGAATCAGATCACTAATGAGAATCTTCCAAGGTTCTTGACCTTCCAGTGCGTGGAATATCCATTTGGCCGCAAGGGCTATTCCCTGCAGTCTAAGATCCTTAAGGCCCAACCCACCAAGCTTTTTGTCTAAGTGGCACTAGGTCCATTTGACCGCGTGAGATTTCCTCTTGCCCTTGCCATCTGATCAAAGGAAACGTCTGATAGCCTTTTGGATTTCAAAGACTTGATAGTTGTTGAACATCCAGATAGAGGAATAGTAAATACTATAGGAGGAGAGGATTTTCTGGCAGACTTGAATCCTGCCGGCTAAGGATAGGACCCTATTGTCCCATTTATTTAGCTTTCTATCTATTTTTTCTTTGACCCAGTTCCACATATCTATAAGAGAAGGGGATACCTAAGTACCTAACTATTTTGCTAGGTCCTCCCCATGCATATCCAAACTGCTAAAGCCAGTCCAGAGGCTCATCTTTCCACCTAAGTAGAATGGATTTGGAGCTGGAAATCCGGGCACCAGATGCTCTACCAAAGGTGTCAAGCTTTTGATTGAGGGAATCAATATTATGCCTAGAGAGCTCCAGGAACAGCGAGGTATCATCGACAAACTGAATGTTGATTAATTTTGAGTTGTCTGGCATCTTCATGCCATGAACTCTAGGGGATAGGGTGTTATCTCTCAGGAGATAGTATAGGGCATCTAATGCAATGACAAACAGAGCTGGGGCAAGGGGGCAACCCTGCCTAATTGATCTAGAGAGGGGAATAGGCTAGGAGAGAGACCCATTAACTTTGATCAGGGCAGACACATCTTTGAGGAGGATCTAGACATAATCACAAAATTCGCTACGGAAGCCAAAGGCTTTGAGCATCATGAGGATGAAACCCCATTCCACCTTGTCATAGGCTTTTTCAAAGTCAAAGGAACATGGCTGAGTCCTGGTTCGAGGTTTTGACCCATTCCATGGATTCTCAGCTGGTCACAAGACTCTCCAATATATACCTGCCCTTAATGAACCCACTCTGGGTAGAGCAGATGAATTTGGGGAGGATCTTCTCAAGGCGGGAGGCTAAGGCTTTGGCTAAGATTTTGTAGGATACGTTGAGGAGGGTAATTGGCCTCCAGTTTTTTATGAGGGCTTTGTCCCCATCTTTTGGGATAAGTTTAACAATACCCATATTGATGAACTCCCCCAGGGTGCCAATGTCAAGTGCTTCATTATAGATACCATAGAGATCATTAGTGATCCAATCAATGTTGAATTTGTAGAATTCAGCAGGAAGACCGTCGGGGCCTGGGGCCTTATTATCCTTGAGCGCCTTAATGGCATCAAAAATTCTCTTGCTTGGAGATCCTAGCTTTGAGGAGGAGGGATTCATCCTCATATATTCTATTTGGAATAATGGAGCTACATTTAATTTGAGCATCTTTCGAGGCTTCATTATCCTCTGAGGTAAACAGGGTCTTGTAAAACACTTTGAAGGCATCTTAGATATCATTGATATTTAGGAGATCCTTATCTTCTACCGTTATCTGTCAATTTTCTCTTTGGTCTATTTTTGTTTAAGAAGATTAAAGAAAATTTTGGAGCCTTTATCTCCATATTTAAGCCAGTGATTACGGGCTCTGATGAAGGCACCTTTGATTTTGATTTGTTGATGTTTTCTGAGGATGTCCCTAGCTTCGGAGACCTGTTTGGCCAAGGTAGGGGAGGAGGGTTGCATTTGTCTTTCTTGTTCCAGGGAGTGAAGTTGATGCGTAAGAGTTTTCCCTTGGGATCTAAAGTCCTTGGCTTTCTTTTGGCCAATGGTTTGGAATATCTTTTGCCAGGAGGAAATGTTCCTCTTCCATCTGAGAATATGGGATTGGGGAAGTTGAGGCTGCATGTTGAAGAGACTAACTATTTTGATGGCATTAAGGACTTCCTTGTCTTGTAGCAGAGAGGTGTTGAGCAAAAATTTCTTACATTCATGCGCCAGCTCAAGAACTTCACCCTGTCATATCTCCGTGGCCCTTTTCTCAATGGGGATTGGATCTTATTGGCAAGATTCACCCGACATCTGCAAACGGACACAAATTCATCATCATGGCCACAAAATACGGTACAAAATGGATCGAGGCTATCCCCATGACCTATATCACTGGTGTTCAAATTTCAAAGTTTCTACTGAATTATATCATATGCAGATATGGGGTTCCCCTTGCAATTGTCACAGATAATGGTCGTCCATTTAAAAATAAAGATGTCAAGGAACTTTGTGAAAAATTTCGCATCCAACACCGTTTCTCCAGTCCTTATTATCCACAAAGTAATGGTTAAGTCAAAGCATCAAATAAAACCATCATTAAGATCCTGAAAAAGGTTGTCAATGACGTTGGTCGAGATTGGCATGTACAGTTGAATCCAGCACTATGGGCTTATCGCACTTCCATCCACACACCTACTGGCGCAACACCTTATTCCTTGGTGTATGGTGCGGAAGCCATTTTACCCTTGAAAGTGGAAATTCCCTCTTTGCGTGTTTCCCTGCAACATTTGATTGATGATGGAATGCACAGAGTCTCTCGGTTGCATCAGCTTGAGATGTTAGATGAGAAACGTCAGACAACCCTGACACATTTGTAGGCATATCAAAACCGTCTCTGTCGCTCTTATAATAAGAAGGTCAAAGGGCGACACTTCGAAGTGGGAGATTTGGTCCTAAAGGTGAACCCGAAGAATGCACAATCTACTGACATCATCAAAGGAAATTTTGAGCCTAATTGGGTTGGGCCTTTCATAGTTACTGCAGCCTATGGCTCGAGGGCATATTAGCTTGCAACCCCAAAAGGTGAACCTTTGTCAGATCCTGTAAATAGCATGCACCTTCGAAAGTACTGGACATAGTTTTCTGTCAGCAGTTCTTCAAATATGATCCTGAAAAAAATACAAAAAAATCAAAAAGCTAAAAAAAAATACAAAAAAATCAAAAAGCTCAAAAAAAATACAAAAAAATCAAAAAGTGAAAGAAAAAAATTTTAAAAGAAGTGAAAAATTGCAAAAAACAAAAGTAAAGAAAAATAATTCGTCCTCTAGTGAAAACTTGGCAAACAGGCGCTTTGGGCAAGTACCATGGTGAAAACCTGGCAAACAGGCACCATGTGTAAAAGATTATTGCTCCGTCATCTATCATGACCCCTAGCTATACTTTCCCTCTGCAGGTTTATCATGCTTATCCTTGCCCTGACCCAATGTTCTGTTCCAGGCCTATGATTGGTCAACATCATTGTCTTGCATACTCAGGTTTCCAGTCCTTGTGCATATGTTTTGGTCCTGGTCACTGTATATATCTTTCAAATGTTCATTGGGTGCGCACCCCTTGTCATGATCAATTACTGGAGCTTTCAAATCACATACTGTCCTGAAATAATCCAAAAAAATCAAATAATGTCCTGAAATAATCCAAAAAAATCAAATAATGTCCTGAAATAATCCAAAAAAAATCAAATAATGTCCTGAAATAATCCAAAAAAAATCAAATAATGTCTTTAAAAAAATCCCTAAAAAGTCAAATAAAGTCCTGAAAAACGAACAAAAAAATTTCAAACATCAAAATCCAAAATCAATTCCTTTGGCATTTTGCATTTTGTCAATAAATGGTCCCCTTTGTGCGAAGACAGATCACTGAGCATACATCCAACGACAATCAATCAAACATTTTGCTTTCATGAAATCACGTATTATCAGATGAACTTTTCAATCAAACTAGACATTCAAACTGATCAAAATTGTCATATCAATCAATCAACATCAATATCATTTGTCCTTGTCACTATTATCATGGATCTTATACAGGGTGTAGTATACTCGAAACCAGACTGTGTCCTATCTTAGACGGGGTACCGCATTCCCTGAAACCAGACAGCATGATCATTCTTATTTTCCACCTTTGATAATGGCGATCAGACTGTTTGTTTGACTTGGTTGAATTTGTGCGTCCTATCTTTTTACTGATTTATCTTTGGCTTCGATCATGTTCCTATGTTTCTCAAGGATGTCACTGAGCGATTTAGAGTGACCGGGATGGTTCATGGTCCCTTTCCTTTTTTATTGTGTTTGTTGTTTGTGGAATGCTTGTCACAAATTGGGGCAACTATATCACTGGGTGTCTGTGATAAGTACGTTCACTTTGTGAACGCCGCACATACCTCGACCCTTGATGTATGTGCCCTAGGATGCTTCACTCATTCCTTGTGTGCGATGTGTCTATCTTTTGCAAAAGGGGTTGTGTTTCAGCTCTGGCCTTCAATGCCATGATGCTTTGCATCCGTTTTGCTACATTAAATAAAGGTTCTCACCTACTTCTATGCATTGGTGAAAGCAAGTTTTTCTTCATCTCTAACTTTCTTCTGTCTAGTTTCTTCTTACTAACATTTCTTTCGTCAGTTTGGGCAGTTAGTTCGGTCTAGTTCTCTGATCTCCAAAAAAAAAAAAAAACATAAGCTGCATCCTGCATTCATTGGTTAGTGCGTTTGCATTATATCAAGCCCATATCAAGCATTTTATCCATTTCATATTATAAATGCATCAAAAACACATAAAAATATATTCATACATGTTCCACAATGGTACATAAACAGTGCATAAGCCATCCATACATGGAAAGTACACATCAACCATAACACATTGCATTCCCTCGTATAGCTGCATATCATATCATATATCAAGACAATATCGGAGTACAAAATTGGACTATCTGTCCTAAGTATGGCCCACAGGCTGAGTATATAATGTCAAACTATATATGTCTTTGTCATAAGGAGTGCGTGCCTCTGTCACTGAGTGCTCCCTCTGTCCTCCTTATCCCTGCCATGTCTCGAGGATGCCGCCCCTCCTATCCTTGGTCCTCACTGAGGTGGTCTCATAGGTCTACTCACCCCCATGCTGCTCACTGACCTCCGAGAGCATTGCCTGCTCTTTGTCCTCGATCATGACCGATATGATGCTGCTCGCTGCTCCCGCATCGTCCGATCATCTGTAGGTGCATACACATTCCCCAAGGTGATCTTCCATTGGAATGTTCGCCATCTCTCTACAAGGGTCCTTTTTCTAGAGCAACAATTCCTCCACTTTGGCCAATGCAAATGAACTCTTTTCATTCTCTTTGTCTCCAATATAGCTCTTTGTCAGTACCTAGATGGACGTGCATGCTCTCCATCTTATGCTGGTCACGGCCTTTTGCACCTTCCACTGCTTGTCATTTGTGTATCCGATCTCCGATTTTTCATTCGTTCGATCCTATCATTTTCTGTCATTCTTATCGATCAATTGACCTCTTTTCTGGATTTTTCCGACCAATTCCTCGAGGGGGCATGCATATGTCATTGTTATTGTCTGGGGCCTTTTCATTATTGTTCTTTGAAACAACGCTTAGAATCGCATTGTCTCAAAGAGGGGCAAAATGTAGACGTCTAAAAATGGTCAACGCTTGCGGAGACATACTTTAACATCTGCGCATTGCCTTATTTTAGGGTTTTTGTGTTGCATTAACATTTCTTCTATGTTGCACGCTTGGTCTTTATCATTTGCGAGCATCGAGTCCTTCTTCTACATTCCTCATTTTTCTCGCTTTCGAATTTGGTCTTATCGATCCTCGTCCTTGTCAATCTTGTCATTTTGCGATCGATTTGTCATCGACCCTTGTCCTCTTGTCAATCTTGTCATTTTGCGATTGATTCGTCATTGATCCTTGTCCTTGTCAATCTCATCATTTTGGGATCGATTTGTCAT
Organism: Cryptomeria japonica; assembly: GCF_030272615.1. Taxonomy (NCBI): domain Eukaryota; kingdom Viridiplantae; phylum Streptophyta; class Pinopsida; order Cupressales; family Cupressaceae; genus Cryptomeria; species Cryptomeria japonica. The sequence continues at coordinate 282,521,747 of NC_081414.1, read as the reverse complement.
CGATCCTCGTCCTTGTCAATCTTGTCATTTTGCGATCGATTCGTCATCGATCCTTGTCCTGGTCAATCTTGTCATTTTGTGATTGATTTGTCATCGATCGTTGTCCTTTTCAATCATGTCAATTTGGATCAATTAGTCATTGTTCCTCGTCAATTGGCGCCTATCAATTTGATCTCTTTATCAATCTTGGTCAATTTGTCAATCAATCTCAATCATTTATCAGCATTGGTCCTTTGTCAATCAAAATCATGATCGAATCAACATTAATTTCTTGTTGTCTTGACCTAATTAATTGTCCTCTTATTTCTAGGGTTTTATGATTTGTTCATTTAATCCTTTTCTTCTTCTTGGTGGGTTAAATAAATCTATTTATTTAGTCCTGGGTCTTTTTCATGAATTAATTAATGGATGAAAACCTATTATTTAATTCACCTAATTTCTATTTCATCTTTTTCCTCAATTTTCCAATTTACTAATTTCTCCTAATCCCTAATTTCTATTTCTCCTATGTTTATGCTTCCATTTGTTGCAATCATGGAGGCTATTTTCTCTCTTCCCTTTTGTCATGGGAATGACATTTTAATCTTGTCATAATTTGTCATAATTTTGTCAATCAATCAATCTTGCATGTCAATCTTGTAATAATTTGTCATAAGTTTTCCATTCATGATTTGAATTTCCATTCGAATCAATTTCATGCTAATCTTGTCCTCTCTCCAATTTGTCTATAAATTGGATGAGTTTCTTCAATCAAAAGAGAGAAAATCACGCTTCTAGTATCCTTATGTTGCCATTTTTCTAGTCATCTTGCTTTCATACTATGCTTTTGCACTTGTAGGTGAGATCCACAAACACACTAATTTGAAGGAGAAAGAAGGACAATGAAGGAACAATGAAGGAGATACATGCTTTGGTTTGCGTTTTATTTTAGTATTTCATCTTCATGCCTTTATTGAATGTTTTTAGGATTTCTTATCATTGCAATCTAGTTTTTGTGGTTGAGCTAATTGATATTGCTTTTGATGTTTTCCCAAATTCCTATCTACACTTTCATAAGGTCCTCATCATCTTCACTAATCTCGGATGGCTCAGTTTTAGTATCCGCATTTCCCCCTATGTCGGACCTAGACAAATGGGAGCCTAGAAAGCCAAGGAGCATCGTGCTAGGCCTAATGTCATCTAGACCCTTATTGGCATAGATAACTTCTATCACATGATTATCCTCTAATTCATTGAGCTTGGAAGTTGTCGAAGGGTTGGTGATGCTAAAATCAAAGGTAAGTCCTGCAAATGAAGATGATACCGTTTGTTTGGGGGTTCCGGATCTGAGTATCATTTTTGCAGTATTATCACTGATGCTAGCATCATCAGCACCACGATTAGGGTTTTCCAAATTTTTAACCATTTTTTTAACCAAAGAATTAGTCGGGTTTTGTGAAGTAGACGGTAAGTCATTAATCTCGGGAGGGGGAAAATTGCTAGTAATGGCCAATTGGTCGGTAATTGGGACATTAGAGCGGTTTAGGGCATTTTGGTGGGTCAATTTTTGTCTTCGCTTTCTTGAGGTAACCACTTGAAAGTAGTCAGAAGGTGATTCTTTGAGACCTTTTGATGGGTCGAAAATAGGGATGAGGGGTTTAGGGACCAAAGGTGCGAGATCAACATGCATTGGGTTTAATTCATTGGGCTTGGAACCGAGTGCGGAGGTTTCTTCATTAGCAGAGTGCAGGGGAGTTGTGTTTAGGTTATTATTGGTTTTAGGGTTTTCTGAAGTATTGGTTGAATCATTCTTTTGTTTCCTGCGATTGATGATTGGAAAATTTTTACGAATATGCCCTTCCTTTTTGCAAAGAAAACAGGCGTTCAATCCTCCAAGCATCTCAACAGGGCAAAGGAAGGTATCTCCATTAATATTTAGGTTTAAGCACGGAGGGATGTCAATTCCAGGCTTAATTGATACGAGCATTCTTGCATCTAGGTTGGGAACCAGAAGAGTAGTCTCATCAACCCTAATTGTTTTGCCAAATGGCTCCATTAATTGGGGAAGAAATCACCACAGAAAGGGAGGGACATCTTTAAGGATGACCCATCTGGGGGAGGAAAGTGCAAGAACTTCTTCATTAACCGCCTCTGGAGACTAGGCTAGGGCTCAAAAGGAGGTATTCTCGACCGTCCAATATTGGCGTTTGAGGGCTTCCAGTTGGGCTTCATGCATGTTAAGAAAATAAGGTAAAGACCTCTCTAAATTTCCCTACAGAATGATATTTTAAGCCCTAGTTTCAGATTCCAAAGATTATTAAACCAGTCATCTAGGAATTTCCTAAGCGGACATTTTTGAATGTCAACACAAGCAAAGAAAATAGTAGTCTCACATAACCTAAGTTTTTCTGAAGCAATTTCATTCAACATCTCAATATTTGGTGAAATGCAGAAGGATTCTGAGGCAATGTGAGGGCACTTACCATCCTTATTGGGTCCTTCGCCTTCAGGAGCCTTAAGGAAGTGCGTCGATGGGTGGACTCCATTCGCAGGCGGGGCGACAGTCTCCGCAAAAGATTTTTTTAAGTCTGGGGTTGAGTGAGCGGCAGATTTAGGGCCATTAATGGCACCTCCATCTGACTCTGGCTCCATCGAAAACCAAGGTTAGAACGCACGGGGTGAGTAGATAGGCGATGTAGCTAGGTTTAATTACAAGTGCAGAGAATTTAAACCATAGAGAATTTTAAAAAAAATGCAAGTGGATGAGGTAGAGATCACAAACCAGGTGGAGGAGGTTAACTCCTCCACGTTGACACCTCGATTTTGCTTCCTCCTTTGATCGTCTTTAAGTCCAAAAATTCGCAAACCTCTGCATCTCCAAGTCCTTTCAAAATCATCGTGTAAATATTTTGAGATATATAGTTTAGTATATAATATTTATTATCTAGGACATGGGGCCTATGGTTTTACTTTTTTATTAAAGGTTTATGTTATAGGATATATGGTTTAGAATAAGGTACAAATTTTATGGTTTAAAGTTTAGGATTTATAGGTTATAGAGTTAACTCTAGGTATATATAGTTTATGGTCTTTATTGTGCCTTTCACAATGCGCACCAATTCTCTTTTGGTAATATAAAGACCTCATTTTCTTGTTTTAGGGTTTTGTGATGGTGTCATTATTCTCTCTAATCAAGTTAGGAGAGATGTTTGATTTGAATTACTTTTGGGTATTAATGTTGCAAATATGAGCTTTTGTAGTTATTGATGTCAAACTTTTTAATTCAGATGAGCTACTTAGTTATAGTCTTTAGTTTAAATGTGGCCTAGTATAGTGTAGTTATAATGAAGTAGCAATGTGATCATGCGAATGTATGGAATCTATTCATGATTGTTCTAGAATGTTTATAATGATGTATCTTGATTTTTTTAGAGATTTGGTGTTGGTTTCTTTGATCTGTAGTTGGTGCTTAGTCAAGTGACTAATATGGTGTCACTATATTGTAATGTGTTGTGTTCCCATACTTGCAAGTACTTTGGTGATGTTGTTCAATTGTTCAGTAATATTGGTACTTGTTGATTATATCTAAGGCATCTGCAAGCACTCTTTGTGGTCCAAATTTAAGATTGTGTAAATTTGTGGCAGTATGCTTAGACAATTTTATATTTTGCACTTAACCTATACTATTTTGGTCTGTACAGTTGCATGTAAATATATGAGCGATGATTCAGGATGGACTAGAAGTTATGCCAACTTGGTGAGAAGCCTCACATGTCTCATTTTGCCTTCCAAATTTGTATTGGAACTTATTTCTAGCATACTATTTTGAATTTACACGTTACACCTAATTGGTGTCCTTGAGCTTGCAGTTAGCATATAAAGGATTGACTCATTGTGAAGAGAGATAGATAAGGTTTGTGTGTTGCATGAAGTATATGTGAAGAAGTATAGTGGTTCAAAAGTGTTACAAAGCAATGATGAAGACAGACTATATGTTTTGAATTATGAATTGTGATCAACATTTCAATGAATGTGGTTCTTCATAGTTCAACTCTATTGATACATCTTTATTAGATGTATTGTATCTTGCCTTTAAAAAAGTGATCTTCAGTGTTTGCATGTCCCTTTTTGTATATTGCCCTAAGGTTGTGTGCATTAGCTTTGCAAGTTATCTCAGGAGTAGTGAGCTACTTGGTCTGTAGCCTAAACATTGTAATCAACTTATCATATAGTGAGATAGTTCTCACTATGGTTTTTCCCAATTTGGGTTTTCTGCATAAAAATATTGGTATTCTTGTTTTGTTCCTTTTGTGGTTTTGGTCTTTTAGTTTCATGCATATGTTAGATGGAATTAAGTTTTAATTAAAGATTAAACAATCATTATCACTCCCATTTTCTATTAATTTTTTTTAAAATAAAAAATAACAATTTAAATATTGATATATTTTAATTCTTTATTAGATTCAATTTTTTTATTTTATCAAGATATTTTGTTTACATGTAAAATAAATCTTTGATTATAATATGTCCAAATAAAAATTTAAATAAATTTAATACGAGATAAATAATGTGAATAGAATATATATTTGCATGCAAATAATACACAACAAATTTGACAATTTTATTCCTATTAATTTAATAGAAAAATTATAAGATGATAAAGAGTCTAACCTTTTTTATTGTCTTCTTTTGTTCATTCAAACGAAGATCCTACACAAATCATTATGTTAGAAACTATTATTAAATAAATATTTTACGGTCCAAAAAGTAGACTGATATGTGATTAATTAATTTTTATAAAAAAATATTTCATACCTTTTCTGATTTAATACGTTGTATTCCTGCTTCAATCCTATGCTCCAATTCCGTCAATTCATTTACATTCAACTCCTCAATATTTTCACCTTTCATATGACTATAAAATACGAAGTTAACATTTTCTATTAGAAAACAATAATTTATATTAAATATATAAAAAATAAATTATAATTACGGGATATAAATTTACTTTATGGAGTTATATGATTCTTCAATCTTTCGAACAAGATCCACGATTTCTTTGCCTTTGCACTAAAAGAAAAATAGGAAGAAACTCATCTTATTATTTAAGAATTGAAAATTAAATAAGAAAGTTTACTATTTAGTAAATCAAAATATGTAATGATATAAAATAAGTATTTTGTTTGTGGGGGTATGAAGGTTGATCTTGTTCTTAATCTAAGGGAAGGAGTAAAATGGAGTGTCTTGAAAGAAGGTTGGTTGAAAATCAATTTTGAAACATCAAAAAGAAATCTAAAGATTAGTAGAGCAAGTAGTTTGATTAGTGGAAAAGTGATAAAGAAAAACACAAACAACAAGGTAGAGTTTCAAGTTGCTCTCCTCAAATTGACAAGTTGTATAAAAAAGGCAGTGATGGGAATACTAACAAGAACGAAAAAAAAGAATGAACATGAGGAAGGTGATCCTCCAAATTTTGAAGATCAACAAAGGACAACAAACCTTCAATTTTCCTTAATCTGAAGTAAAAAAAGGATGTGTATTAATTACATAAGGATGGAAGCCTCACCACTTTTGAGAGGCAAGTGTGTGAATGGAATGTCATGTGCAAAAGGGTTGCTCTTTTAGGAGCTGGGTAGTTGTCACAAAATCTTTTTGGACATGGAGTTGAAACCAAAATGAACACCCCACTAAGATTAACATGCTAAGGTAGATAGATGGTGTTTCTGGGGGAGGTTTCAAAGAAGAGTCTTAAGAGTATGTTTAAGGAAAACCATGGTCTCATTATACATGAAGTTAAGGGTGTAATTGGAGAGGATATCCTAAAATTCGACCATAGATATAGAGTCGATATTGACATCTCTTCAATGTTTCTAGCATAACTGTTGGATGTGGGAGAGACTAAGGCAATGGTTGGAGTGCTATGCAAGAGGTTAATTTGGAATAGGTTTCTAGGGGAGTTGGAGAACAAATCAGAGAATGTGGTGGTGGGTGGGGTATTCCTCTGCCAAGAGACTTTAATATTATTTGAGTGAGGGGTATGTGATGGTTACAAAATTATATTGATGAGGATAAGTTGGTGCAATTTGGAGATAGTGGAGAAGCCCCAATGACAATTGTGGTACCAGAGGAAGAGAAAGAGAATGTAATCATGGGATTCGATGATGAAGATTTGGAAGGATTGGATGGTGTGGACCACTTAAAGTATGATCTAAAATGCCCCAAGAATTGTAGGAGGTAGCCACTACAAGTGCAACAAATGCAAAAGGATAAAAATATGATCTAGTCTTTTCTTTAATATATTATTTACCCCCATTTTGTTATTAGAAAGAGATACAATAGTTTAATGCCAAGAATGTGATGTTGGTATGGGTCTCTTTCATGGCAACATCTATCCAACAATCCAGGATGCACCTTTTACTATATTTATTAATTAATTGAAACTTATAATAAAACCATTTTAATTTTTAATTAATTAATAAATACAAGAAAGCATGCATTATCAATGCTACATAGGCATTTTGCTCTTTCATGCCCCAAAAAGAGGTAGTTTCTAGCTAATCGAGGATTACTATTTTGTTGAGGATTGAGCCTATTAATGGGTGACAAATGTATAGTAGGTATGTGAACATATTTACAGCTGTAAAACTTTTAATATTTTAATACAATGGCAGCAGTCCGGAGACCCCTATCCATAGTTATTGGGATGGTGGGATGGCTTTATCACCCTGAACAAAAAAACCTTGACCCAGTCGCCTTGGCGGGATCAAAAGCCTCCTCTTACAACAAAACCAAGCTTATAAAAGGTCCAAATAATAGCTAATAATAGACAAGGAAAATTACACAACCCTCAACAAGATGTAAGGTACATTGAATATAATATTCATGCTTCTAAGGCAAAGAGACATCCACTTTGACATCTAGATCCTCAACCATATAAAAACATGAAAATTAAACTTTAGCATTAGGTGAAAGAATAACCATTTAAACTTATGCAATTTTGTGAATGACCCAATATGAATGTTTATGTCAATACCTCATAGCATGTAATTAGTCCAAGGAACAACTGAATTAGACCTCTACTTAAATGTTTGACATCCTCTATTCATTATGGAACAAATATTGTGTGAGAGGATATTTGTATGTGTTTGTTAAGTTTGGAGTTGTAGGCAAGGGGTCTCTTGCATCATTTATTAATGGTTTATGGTTTTTTATTTGGTTTTGTGGCTACTTCTTTCAATAATTATTTTTTGTTTTTTATTCTCTTGGACAAATATAATTTCTAGTTGAATGCATGAGAGTTTTTGTTTCTTTAACTTTTTACAAAAAATATTTAAAAGATTGTTAACTTCAAAGTGTTGGTGAAAGGCGTTTATGAACATGGGCATATTTTATGTTTTGTAACACATTTATTCTTTATGGGAATTCTAATATTCTATTGGGGCATCATTGTGACTTACCAAACTTAGGTAATAACTATAAATTTATATTTATTTGAATTTGTTATACAAATGGATTATCTATAGCTTTATTATTTATTGATAGTATTGTCAAGTTGGTTTGTTATTCATTATGGTCTCTACATATATTGTGCTTAATAACTGTATACGCATAAAAATGACAATGAGCAATTAAATAAATATTTAATATTTATTTAATAATTATTCTTCTATTAAATAGTTAATTTGAAAAGATTAAATTATTTAATTCATTTCATGTCTTTCTATTAATTAATTTAATTGAAATATTTTACTTATTAATTTAATTATCCTTTTCTTCTAATCAATTAATTAAATATCCAATATTTAATTATTCCTTCAATCAATTAAATATCTAATATTTAATGGTTATTCCTCTATCCTATAGTCTCAAATATTAAATGATTTCTAGCTTATTTAATTTTATTTCCAGCTCATCCTTCCATCTCCACTTCATCTTTCCTTTGCTAGCTCATCCATCATGTGGCTAAAGTAATTCAACAAAATTAAAATAAAGAAAACATTTATTAGCCACTTATCTCCAACTTTCAAAATAAATGAAATACTGTGTACGTACACATATTTCCTAACCTTCTTCTAGATTCTCTCCAACATCCCTATATCTTAGGAAGGACTTGAGTCCACTTGTCCTCTCATGCCTAAATCTTCTCCAACCATCCCTATATTCCCTCAGTCAACAACCCAGTCAAGGTGAGATGAGTGACACTTGTCTTCTCCTTCCCCCTTTCTCTCAACCTTCACCTTTGTTTATAGTCATCCAAATTTGTAGATCTGATCATGACTGTTGATCCAGGACACATCATCTTATCTTTTCAAAAGTCTATAAAAATGAGAGTTTGAGTTGAGAAAGAGTTAGTCTTCAAGTGAGTTTTCAAGTTAACAATTTGAGTAAACTTATGCATCTGTGAGTTTTAATCTTGAAGAAATTAGCATTTTAGCATTTTCTCATTTAGCATAATCATTTGCATTGCATATCAAAGTATCAGTTAACTATCATTTATCAGTCCATTCTTCATATGCCATCTTGGAAGCTATCGGTGCTTGTCTGAGAGCACATCATCTGCAACCCAGGAACAGTGGAGTTAGGACACAATGAGACTTAAATCATGAAGGTAAAAGTAATGTTTTTATTTTAATATTCATTTCATGTAGTTTCATTGGTTGAATTTGAATTTCCTGAAGCATTTCCTTTGTATTTTGTGAAACTAACATGTTACAGGTAGTATTTTGATGATGAAATTCAAGTCGACACATTTTTGGCGCCCACTGTGGGGCTCGAGCCTCGCATATATCTTTCTAATATCCTGTCTAGTTCTCGCAAACATAAGTTTAACGCATTTGTAATCCAAATTCATGCCTGTGTGAGTTCTGATAACGCTTTTGTTTAATAGATTAGCGCTTTTGTCTCGCAAGTTAGCACATTTGGCATTTAGGTTAGCATTTTTGTCGATAAATCAACGCATTTGATTCTTAGATTAGCGCTTTTGTCTCTGAGATTAACGTATTTATCATTTTGGTTAGCACTTTTGTCAGTGAATTATCGCTTTTTATTCCGCAGAGCGGTGCTTTTGTATCACAGGTTCACGCTTTTGTCCTCTAGGTTAGCGCTTTTGAGGTGGAAGACAACGCATTTGCTAGTATAGCGCTTTTATTTGCAACTAACAAACTTTTTCTGCAGGTCCAAGTGTCCAGGAACTGAAAATTTCAAACTACTAACATATCTATGTGCAGGATTCTTTTTAAGAAAATTTCATGCATTTCCTCACATAGTTAATTAGGAGTTTTATTTTGGAAAGTAACACATCATATCTTGCTCATTTATCTTAACTAAGGGATAAATCTATAGCATGCAACTTGCATTTTGAGTGACTTCTTTAAAGTAGTTGCACATAGATTATAGAGGGCTAAAATAAACTTGTGTTTTCCGTACTTGATGAAGTAGTAGGTAAGTATGCTCTCACCCTCATACAGTGATCAGAAAATCAGACCTACTCTCTTTTATGTGTAACCTTTAGAGGGTTTGCGTTCCCGAGCTACCTTGAGGGGGTCAGTGAGAAGGGAATGACCCAAAGTGGAAATGGGCTAATATCGAGTCCTTCTGATCCACTCTAAATAAATCGTGTTTGTGACAAAATTCACAAGCAACAAGTGTTGATAAGTTCATACCGACACTATGTTTCCCCATAAATCCTATGGAGCGTAACCTCTATAGGCTGGGAACCTTTTGTATTTACAGAGATGAAAGTGCCGCATGTATGGCCACATGACTGGAAGCCTTTACTAAAAACCACTTGTACTATTTGTCAAAATCCTTCTAATTGTTGGCACAGGAGGTCGGACCTCTGAAGCGGATCACACACATACGGTTCTTAGTAGAGATAAAGTTTTCCATGGGGAGTTTTCATGGAAACTGGTGCTTGGCTACCCCAGAGAAGTGAGTGTCGAGGGTGGAGCCAGTGGGGGCAAGCATCTAAATATCTACTTTGAATAGCATAGCCTCAGGGGAAACCCTCATGTGAGATTCAACAATTATTGTCTCAGTCTGCATAGGATTTGTACTTGCTTGTGCATTTTGTTTTTCAAACAATGTGTTTTCTATGTCTATAACATGCTTAGAATGGTCAAAAATTGAAGAAAATCATCATCTAAAAATGAGCAAAAATCCAACAAATTGCTGGAAAATTTGAAAAATATCCTTGAAACATAGTCAAAGCAACGCTTTCAAGCAACAAAATAGTGCATTAGCACTTTTGACCAAAAAGTTAGCACAAATGCTTTCTCACATTTGAGACAAAGCATATCAAACCAAATTTTCAAAGTCAGTATCAAGACACTTCTTGAGTAGATTTGTTTTTAAACTATCACACATCATCAAACTAGTCCGATAACTAGGTTACCAATCCAACAGGCTATTTCCAAAAAGGTTTCCATAAGCATAAAACATTCAACAAGCTAGTGATTCAAACATCTTAAGTGAAAAAATCAACATCATTATCAGTTTCTCATTAGGATATATCAAATCCTCTATCACAAAACTTGATCAATCAACCTTGTGTTCATCATCTTGGATATATCTTTCCTATTTTGAACCTAGGCTATATCAAAATCAGAATTGTACTCACATTCGAATCAAGTAAACTTGTAAACTATCATATGCTTATATGAATTTTAAGTATCTCCTTAAGAAAAGAAATCCCAGTTATAAAGCTACTCAGAAAAGGATAAGATTCTTGTATATCAATCACAAGATCTTGTTAAAACATAGGACATTCCTACACTGTTTTCGTCACTATTTATGTGGCTACTGGACAAAATTTGATGAAGAAATTTTGCAAGGACATGCTTTTCAACAAAGAGACGCTTTATCACAATGAACCAACAACAATGGTAAAATCAACAAAGCATACCTTCCTAAACCAATAATCACCTATTGAGTTGTCTTTAGAAGGTCAAAAAAAATTTAAAAAAATGAAACACTCACATGCCAGTTTGGACTAGAGCTCAATACAAACAACTTAGAAAACAACAAAAATAAATGGAAGAAGAAGATAATTCAACGTTCTAAACTTTTGGGTATACAGTTGTTGGTGAAGAAGTGGTCAATAACACCATTAGAGACCTTGAGAAAGATTTCAAATTTGATAGACTAATGGAAAAATTATTAGCAAAGCAAAAAGAAAAATAGCTTTTGATGTTGGAAAAATCAGGAGCTAAATTGCCACAAGACTTTAACATAGAAGTCTTGAAAAAAGATGTGGAGACAAGTAACACTCAAAACACAGATGATCCAAATAACCAAGATATAAACAAAGAAAGCCATGAAGAAACAAGGGGAGATAGAACAAGAAAAGAACGTGGTGACACAAGAAGAGAGCGTAGTGATAGAAGAACTTATGAAGAGATGAGGATAAACCGTATGGATAATCCGTTGTTAAATCTCACTCAGCAAATGCAAACTCTACAACAACAAATACAAGCTATGCAGAATGGAACAAGTTCCTAGAAGTATTCATTGGAAGATATCTTCCCATATCCTTTTGACAAAAGTTTGAATATGATACCATTTCCACAACATTGTGAAATCCCTAAATATGATAAATACGATGGAAAATTTGATCCTCAAGATCACATTAGGGAATTTTGTACTATGAGTATGGAATTTGCACACGAAGAAACTTACCTAATGCGTCTATTCCCTAGGAGTTTAAATGGACAATCAATGGAATGGTTCTCAAGATTATCATCTGGAATCAAATCTTTTGAAGAACCCGTGAATAGGTTTATTTCACAATACTCCTACAATGTATGAAATGAGATAACAATGCTAGATTTATGCAATGTAAAGCAAAAGAATAGTGAATCTTTCATGATCTTCTTGAAACGATGGGAATGAATTTTTAATAGGTATCCAAGAGATGACCCTGATCAAGAAAGAATGGACATATTCATTGATAACCTTATCAGTGAAATGAGTTATCATCTAAAAATGCAATGTCCTCCTTCTTTCACCAAGATGATTGAGAATGGTCTAAAAATAGAAGATGCGATGGTAAAGAAAGGATAGCTAAAGATTTACAATAATTTCTACAATAACAGCAACAACAACAACAATGACAAACCCAAGTTCTGGTCAAAGAATAGGAATGCCATCAATGAACAAAATGACGAAAATAATGCTACGAAACAATAACCAATCTTTAATTTATCAAGTCAAAACCCAAGTAATAACAATCAAGAAAACAATAAATCCAAGTCTTTCTTCTCCAATCCTCGCAGGAAATTCACAAACATTGGAGAACACTTGGAATCAGCTTTGAAAACTCTTCTTGTGAATTAACTGATTATTTTACCAGAAGCAAGAAGTTATGAACCACAAATCAAACCTAAATGGTGGAATGACAATCATTTTTGCAATTACCATCGAAATAAAGGACACCAAACTAATGATTGTCAAAGATTAAAGCACCTCATCCAAGATTTAATCGATAATGAAACTATCATAGTGGATAGTCATAAGACAAACAAATCACATCTATCCTTCAAAACTCTGCTTCCAAACTATGAAAAAGGTGAACAATCTAAATCAAAAGATGACAAAGGCAAAGCCAAAGTGAACTACACTTATACATATGATGATGTGGTAAATGTCATCATCGTTAAAGATAACATACCTTCAAAACCAATCAACGTCATTACAAGAAGCAAAGTGAAGGTCACATTTCCAGGTATAACAAATGAATCAGCATCCACTTCATGACAATATAACTTAGTGGAACAATTGCAAAGACTACCTACTCAAATATCAATTTTGGAACTTCTCAAAGTTTCACCTATGCATAAGGAAATTTTGGAAAAAGCTCTAATGGAAACAACAGTTTCAAAAGACCTGGATGTAGAATAGATCCAAAACATGGTGGGACACCTTATAGCCCCTCATTGCTTATCATTTTCTGAAAATGATGACGCATCCTTGCAACAAGGTCACAATGCTCCCTTACATATTGAAGTCACCATTAATAAAACTTGTATCAAATGCGTACTCATAGATGGTGGAGTTGGCTTAAACATTTGTGCATTAAGTTTAATAAAGGCTTTGGGATATTCAGAAAATGCAGTAGATCCAAAGAAGAAAATAACTATTAAGGCTTATGATGAAGAAGAGCGTTCTTCTAAAGCAACTGTGGTGCTACCAATCAAATTAGGACCTATGGAAAGGAATACATTATGTCAGGTTTTAGATTTGAACCTCTCTTATAACATTCTTCTGGGAAGGCCATGGATTCATAACATGCAAGCAATTCCTTCTACATATCACCAATGTGTAAATTTTCCTCACGAGGGACAAGAGGTCACTATAATTGCAAACTCCAGCCAATATTGCAATAATCTGAAGCCAACACAAGATACAAGAGGTCCACATAAAAGAGAATTTGTATATCCTATCATATAAATTCAAGAAACCTTATGGGAAACCTTCGAGAAAAATCTCAAATTAAATGATGAAGGAATGGGAAAATATTTTTTGCATAATTTGCCACTTTCACCTAAATCATATGGAAAGACTACAAATGTTCAACAACGGATCTCAGAAAAATCAAAAGAAATGTTTAATGGGACATTTGTTAGAGCTAGAACACTTGCAGAAGAAACTGAAGACAAGGACATTCTTGGTTGGTTGTAAAAAGATGAAAATGAAACTATAGCAATAGCTGCAGAAGTGAGAGCGGGATGGATGGCGGACGGTTCTAGGATTCAAATTCGAGTGGGAATTTTGGATCGGCATCGGGACATCATGCGGCAGATGATTCTGAGATTCTTGCTGAAGGAGGAGGTTCAGATGGTAAGGACCCCGATGATCTCGTGATCTTGGGGGACCCAGGGGGAGGAACAACACCACGTGAAGAGCAGTTAGCAATAGAGAGTGGGAAAGGGTAGGTTCAAACTTCAAAAACAGAAGATGACAACTCGAAAGGAGCCCAAGGACAACAAACGACTTGTGTTTCAGAGAACACAGTGGAAGGTAAAGATCTCCTGGAAAAGGTTCTTTTGTCAGCGGACCCTAAAGGGGGTCCCAATGGACAGACACGTAAGTGGTCCTCATTGTTTGGGGTCAAGCCCAAATGTAAGTCCTCACCGCCTCCTATTAAAAACTCCTCGAATGTGTCTTAGGGCAAGTTTGATATCGTTGTTCCTGACCAAATCATTGATCAAAACATCACTAGAATGGAAAACACTTTGATTGGTTATTTCTTTGGATCTAGACCTAACATAGAAATAGTTCATAGATTTGTCAAAAGAAAGTGGAACCTGAAAGGTTAGGTTGATGTGGTAGCAATGAACAAAGGTTGTCTATCCTTCTCCTTTTCTTATGATGAGGATAGAAGAAACATTCTATGTAGTGGGTCTTGGGCAATAGGCAAATACATCATGTACATCCAAAAGTGGTACCCTAATGTAGCGAAAGGAAAGAATTTTTTGGCCCAAGTCCCGGTGTGGGTCAAACTCCCTGGGCTCCCAATGGAATTCTGGGAGGAAGACGTTTTTGTCGGAATTGCCAATACCTTTGGGGAGCTTATCGCCATTGATTAGATTACGACCTCTAGAAGAAGGTTGATCTATGCAAGGATCTGTGTTGGAGTTGGACCTGATACAAACTTGCCAGAGGAAATAGATATAGAATCAAAACTGGGGAAGTGGAAGCGGAATATTGTTTATGAAACAATCCCCTTCCCCTGTTTTCATTGTAAAAAAGTCAGACACTGGGCTAAAAAATGTCCATCTATAGAGAATAAACCCCATATCCAAACTAAGGTTTGGAAAAAAGTGGACAAGCCACTAAAAGCTCGGGATTCCAATGATCCTAATAAGGAGAAGCAGTCCCAAATAGTAAGGGTGGAGGAAGAAATCACCAGTGAAGTGGGTAATGAATCAAAGATTCAAATGTTGGAATGGGGTGTTAAGGACTCAGTACACAAAGAAAAAGACAACACTCAGCAAGAGGATCAGAAAGAGGACAAGACTGAGGTAGAGAAAGTAGATAAACAACCCACAAATAATAAAGAGGAAGGAGATAACTTCAACCTTGTCTCAAAATCTCAAGATCAAGATAAAGAAATAGACTGGTTCCAAGAGGCCCAACCTAATACCATTTTGGGCCAAGGGCTATTAGAAATCTCATTAACCAACCCAGCAAAGGGAAAGCTGGCCTATTCGAAGGAACAAGATCCAAAATGGGGAGATGAAGAGGACATAAAAAAAGCACTAGGGAAGAATGAATCAAAGCAGGAGGACGAAAAAGTAACAAAGGATAAAAGAAAGAACAAGCAAAAGAAAAAGAATAACAATAACCCAGTAAATAGTACGCTGACTAGAAACACCAGAAGTAGGCTTGGTGATGTGGGAGCGCAACACACTTCTCCAGGAAGACACTCAAATGCCAAAAAAAGAACATTGGAAACAAGCAGGAATTTAGCAGATGGTACCCAAAGAACCATCTTTGAGGCAGGTATTTCTAAAAATCCATGAAAATCATCTCCTGGAATATTAGGGGACTTAATAGTCCTCACAAACAAAATTTAGTTAGAAACATGATTAGAGACAAAAACCCTGACATTTTTTTTATTCAAGAAACTAAGATGGTGAAAGATAAAGTTGAAAGTTTGAATATTTTCAAAAATGGAGGAGTCAGCGAAGGTAGTTCAGAAGGTGCCTTGGGAGGAATTGTTACATTCTAAAACAAAAACAATATAGAAGGAGAGGTGTTAATTCAGGACAACAACCTGGCCTGTATTAGATTTAAGCACATTAAGAATTGCACTACGTGGGTCCTAACTAATGTTTATGCTCCTAACACTAAGACTGGACGAAGTGAGATGTGGAGATATCTTACTGGGCTGAGAAGAAGGTTTGCTGAGGACAGCTGGATAATTATGGGAGATTTCAACACTCCCTTGAAGGAAAATGAGAAAAAGGGAGGGAATCATGCTAATCTGGATAGCAGATTGGACCTAATGGACTTTATAAACAATAATGACATTCATGATCTGGAGTTGCAAGGAGTCAAATACACCTGGACTAATCAAAGAAGTGGTGAGAATTTGATTCAGATTAGACTGGATAGAGCTCTTATTTCCTTAGATTGGTTTATTCTTTATGAATGTTCTTTATCTTCTCACATAAGGGTAGGAGTAGATCATTACCCTATAACCTTAACGGCTGAAGTAAAAAATAGAAGGAGACATTTCCCTTATAGATTTGAAAAAATGTGGACTAGACACCCGGATCTGGAAAGTAAGATTAAGGACTGGTGGTAGGTCAGTATTGAAGGCAATGCCATGTATAAAGTGGTCAAAAAGCTGAATAATGTTAAAGATAATGTCAAGAAGTGGAATAAGGATTGCTTTGGGAACATCTTTACCTCAAAAGCAACAACCCTCTTAGAACTTAAGATAATCCAGGATGACATACAACAAAATGGTTATACCTATATGTCTAGAAACACTGAAGATGTTATTCTGATGAGATATCATGAAATAATAGCTAAAGAGGAAACCTACTGGAAACAAAGATCGATAAATGTCTGGTTAAAGGAGGGGGATAGGAACACTAAATACTTCCATATGTCCACCCTTAGACATAAGGCCATAAATAGAATTGTACAGATTAAAGTGAATGGCAGATATGTTGAAGATGATGATTCCATGAGGAAGGCTGCTATGGATTTTTTCTCTAATTTACTTGCTAAGGATCAGAATTTGAATATACAGGCCCAAAGGGAACTTTTGGACAATATACCTACCATTTTGGGGGAAGATCACAATGATTGTTTAACTGCCATTCCCTCCCATGATGAAACTCTGATAGCTGTTAAGTCCTTTGAGGGCAGCAAAGCCCTAGGTCTGGACGGCTTTCCCATGTTCTTCTTCCAAATGTACTGGCATATTATTGGAGATGATGTTACCAGAGTTGTGAAAGAGATTTTTGGTGCTAGAAAACTTTTGAAAGAAGTTAATGGTACTTTTATAGCTCTTATACCCAAAAAGATGGGGGCGGATTCAATGGATCTTTTCAGACCTATAAGCTTATGCAACTCTCTCTATAATATTATCTCTAAGGTCCTTACCTCCAAAATTCTCAAATTGCATCCTTCCATTATATCGCCTCAACAAAGTGGTTTTGTCCCGGGAAGGCAAATTTTGGACTCTATCATCTCTGTTCATGAAAACATCCATTCTCTTGCCTTTTCTAAAAAAGAAGGGTTTTTTATGAAACTTGACCTTTCTAAAGCCTATGATAGAGTGGATTGGGATTTTATGATGGATGTTCTTTCTGCTTTTGGTTTTAATCCTAGGAGTGTTGGCCTTATCAGGCAACTTGTTTCTTCGGTTACTTTCTCTGTGTTAATGAATGGTTCCCCCTCTCCTTTCTTTAAAGCCTCAAGAGGTCTCAGGCAGGGGGACCCCCTATCTCCAGTGATCTTTATCATCATGGCGGAATGTTTGGGGAGATGTATTGGAAAACTGGTTGAGAAAAGGGAGTTTTGTGGTTTGAATCCTTCTTCGGCAGATCAATTATGCTCTCATCAGTAGTTTGTTGATGATTCTATAATAATGGGAAAATCCACTATGAAGGATGCTAGAAGACTAAAAAAGGCTTTGGATAACTATGGAGAGGCTGCTGGTCAGCTTATAAACTGGTCTAAAAGCTTTGTTTATTTTATCAATACCCCAGAGAGGAGGATTAAAATTAGTAACATTCTGGGTGGTCAAATTGGTAGCTTGTTTGCCTCCTATTTGGGGCTCCCTTTAGGTCAAGATCCTCCGGATACCTTTTGGGGAGCCTTGGTGAATAAATTCCATAAAAATTTGTCTGGATGGAAGGGAGCTCTACTTAGTCAAGCAGGTAAGGTTCGAATGCTAAAAACCACTCTTCAAAGTATCCCTCTCTATGTCATCAGTCTGTTTCGGATTCCTACTAAGTATGTTGAGGCCATTGAAAAAATACAGAGATCCTTTTTATGGACAGGGGTTGAGGAGAAGAAGAGAATGAACTTAATTGCTTGGGAGAAGGTCTGTAAGCCTATGAATAAAGGTGGTCTGGGCCTTAGAAGAATAAGAGACATAAATGAATACCTTATGGCCAAGCAGATTTGGAGAGGATATAGAAATCAAGGAGAGTGGAAAAAAATATGGGACAACATATATAAAAGCCAATGTCCAAATCTTCAAAGTTTCCTCAAAGCGGAGATTATCCCAATTGGATCCAATATTTGGAAAAATATCTCTAGGACGAGAGACTTAACTATCAAAGGTACAAAATGGAAGTTGGGGAAAGGGAAACGTATTCAATTTCTGGAGGACCCTTGGCTTTTGGAGATCCCTTTAAATGAAAACCCTGAGTGGAACAGATATCAGAACCAATGCAAGGAAAGATTTGGAACTAAGGTGGAGGATTATTGGAAAGATGGACAGTGGAAAGACTTGTCTCAAGTGGATTAGTCTTTGGGTAGTTTGAACAAAGTCGTGAACTCAATGGTGAGGATTGAAGAAGAAGATCAGTTAATTTGGAAACTCACAGCTAGTGGTACTTTTACTGTGGCATCTCTTTATCATCAATAGTACAATAACATGGAAAGTCCTTGTTGGGCTAAAGCTTGGGTGAAAGGCCTTACCCCCAAGATCAACATTTTCTTTTGGCCTCCAAGACAAAATTCTCACTACCGAGAATATAAGAAAAAGAGGTACCAGCATACCAAGTTTCTGTACACTCTGTAAGTAGAATGAGGAGACAATAAATCATATGCTCTTTCACTGCCCCTTCTCAGCTGATGTTTGGGGAAGTTGTCTGGATCAATTCAATATCAGTTGGAGCTTCCCCAACTCGATTCAGGAGATTTTCAAGTCATGGCATCATCCTTCAAAAAACAAAACCACTACCTTACTATGGAGAATTGCTTTACCACACATATGCTGGGGTATATGGAAAGAGAGAAATGATAGAATTTTTAGAGAAAAGAATACTAAGGCTAACATTGTGTTTGAAAAAATAAGAAGAAGCATAGTGGAAAATATGAATATTATAGGTGGTATTGATAATCCTAACACTAAGGAGGATCAATTTGTCTATAAAAAATGGAGATTAAAAGCTCAAGAGAGTATCTAGAGTAACCGTAGAGAAGGACTGATGTGGACCAGTCCACCTAGGGGATGGATGAAAATCAATTTTGATGGGGCCTCCAAGGGAAACCCGGGGGTTGCAGGATGTAGAGTGGTCCTAAGGGATGAATGGGGAATATGTAAAATCATAAAATGTATTCCTATAGGAAAACAGACCAACCATGTTGCCGAAGCCATGGCAGCTTATCATGGGATTATCCTTGCCAAAGAAGCCAAATGCACTAAAGTTTGGTGTGAAGGAGACTCCTTAAACATTATCAATTGTTTAAATATGAAATTCCCGTCATCATGGTCGATTAGTAATGCTATTAAAGCAACTAGGAAATTTAGTGAAGAGTTTAAAATGTGTGTTTTTACACATGTTTATAGGGAGGCCAACTCTTGCACTGATTGGGCAGCCAACCTGGCTTGCCAATCGGGAGACATCGTCACTAGTTATGGTGAAATGGAGATTGCAAGTGAAATAAAATCCTTGCTCAATCAGGACTGAAGCTATACAAGGCAACATGGTACTTTTAATCATTATTTCTAATGACCTTTCCACCTTTTTCAATGCAGGGCTTGCTTGAAGATAATGAGCTATTAAATAGGTGTCATATCATCATTATTTGGCATGGATTATGGGCGCTCTTATAAAATAACCACAGAAACAAGAGGAAAAGTTATCAAAATGAGAGAAGGCATTGCAAGGAAGGTGCTGGAAAAATGGGAGGAAACAAGAAGAGATTTGAACTTGCTTCTTACTCTGAATGGAGAAAGAACGAAGAAGTCTGGAGTATCCTTCAGCAGGGGGTCTCAATGTTTTCATGGAACGACTAAATGGGAAGGACCCCACAATTACCACCTACTTCATCAAGAACTGGAAAAATGGAAAAGTTCTGATTGGATCACATATGATGAATGTAGACGAAGAGGTTATTGCTGAGGCCACGGGGATGACTACTAAGGGTATGAAATTTTACAGGGACAGAGGGATATCAGATAAAGCTGCAGACAAGTTTCTTGTTATGGATGGTGAGAGAAGAAAGATGATCAAAATTGACAACTCCTACCACTCCCCGAAGAGAATTTGTAGGCCATGGAGGTTTGTCTTATTTTCTTCTATTGAATATATTACCTTAGATGGTAGGTTTATCAAGGCTTATGGGCATCACTTCGTCCTTCTTAACCATTTTTGTCATGGAGAAAGGGTTAGCCTTCCCTATTACCTGGCCTATTCAATGGATCATACTATAAAGGGGATCCAGAAGGACCCTAAAGGCGATCATGCCCTCCACTAGGGACTTATGGTCCTGGTTTATAAAATGCTAAAGGGGAAGTGCATTGAAAAGCCTATTAAAGGAAAAAATGCCAGAGATGAGACTACGAAAAGTAAGGATAGTGGTTTCAACTTTGATTCTGAGACCGAGGGAGAGTCGGAAGAAACTAGCAAAAAAAGGAGGATTAGGGCCAAGAAGAGGAGGATTATTGTGGAATCTAAAATGTCGGACTCTGAAACTGATTCCCTTGAGGAAAAACTTGTTAAAAAGAGGAAAGGGAAAGCCTCTAGAAAGAAGGCTCAGAAAAAGAATACTAAAAAGGGTAGCAATTCTGATCTCAATTATGTTCTGGTTGAGTTTGAGGAGGAGGAAGATGACAATAAGAGGACTGATAGTCAGGACAAAGAAGGGGAGGGTAACCCAGTTAAGGATAATTTGGAAACCGTGGAGACCGTGAATAGCACTAGTTTGCATAACAAGGAAAAAGGGGGTCAAAGTGATAGTGGTGACAAAGATACCATTAAGGATTTTTGTGAGACCATTACTACTTTGGTGAAGGATATTAATAGTCTGAAAACTAATACACAAGCCATGGCAAGAATTATAGTTGGTGACAAGCCCTTGGCGGAGCATGTTAAAGAGTTAGTGGCCATTTTGCATAATGTGCAAGCTATTGAATGTATGGTTGGAAAAATCTTAGCCACAGAGAAAAAGGTCAATGAGATGGGAGATAGAAATGAAATGGACAACAAACTGAAAGATTTTGGTAGCAGAATTGACAAGCTGGAGCACAACGTCAAGTAGCTTGCTGATCAAAATTTCCAAATCCTTAAATCTTTGGTGGACAACATGAACATCATTATCAAAAGGTACGAGAATAATGCAGAGAAGGATGGTGATAAAGAGAAGGTGAACAAGAATGGTCATGAAAGGAGGACCAGAGCCAACATAAAGAATAAGGTCGACATCAAAGGTTGTGAGCTGGAGGATATGAAGACCTCAGTGAACAACATGAAACAAATGGTTGTTCACGCTGAGGAGATTTTGAATAGTATTTAGTTCTAGTTGTTGTCCTTGGTTCTCTCTCTTTGTTGTCTTTTGCTTTCCTTTTGTTGTCTGTTCTGAGTTTTATGTAATGATGTATTAAGTTGTGCCCTTCCGGTGGGTTCATTTTGACTTTTGAAGTGATCAGGCACTTTTTTTAGCATTTTTTTTTTCCTGGCTAGTAAAAGGTTCGGGTACCTTTCAAATACCTATTTTTACTTAATCAAAACAGCTGCAGAAGTCAATATTCCCATAGAGCAATATGGAAATGGTTATAAGATCATGCAAAAAATGGGATATGAAGGAAAAGGACCAATTGGTAAGCGACAACAAGGTATTTCAGAACCTATTTGTCCTCACTCGCAATCTAAAGAAAATAAATCAAGAGTTGGATATCCAAAATCAAATCAAAAGCAACATAATTATCAACAACCAAAGTGGAGAAAGAAATTAGTCCCTAAAGAAGAACAATGGCAAGAAAAGCTATATCAAACAGCAAAAATAGTAGCCAATAAGCAAAAACAAGAGGAATATGAGAAACAACGGGAAGAACTTGCAATCAAAAGAGAAGAATAATCTTGTAAAAAAGTTCAAGGAATACAAGCAAATGCTAAATCTGAACAAGATATTCCACAAGCAATGAAAGAAGAGATGGCCGAAATCAAAGAACTATTTGCACCATAAAATATTCATATATGGTACAGTGGTGTAATCCTAGACAATGGTACAGAGATAGATTCAAATGACTACGAGTGAGGTCTAGATGTATCATCTAGTGTATCAAGTGAAGAAAAGAATGAAGAGTAAGCAACTATCACAAATGAAGACTTGTCTTTTACAAAACAAAGGGTAGAATTAGAAAGAAGACAAGAAGAACTCATAATCCAGAGAAAAGAGGCATATACAAGACAACAAAAGAAAGAGGATGAAAAAGACCAAGAAGTATGACCATAAGAAGCACAAACAGTTATTGATCAAGCATTAGGAAATATCATATTTCTATCAAAATATTAGAAATATGTACCAAGGTATGGAAGAATCATGGAAGAACTAAGAGATAGTCAAGCAGGATTGACTATTAGTTTGGAAGAAGCTGAGTTCGAGAGAAGACGGAAAATAGAAAAAGAATCCTCTATATCATGTGCACAAGTATGTCAACTTCAAAATAAAAATGAATCTATTGAAATTAATCAAGAAGGAACTTGTAGTGTTAAATATGTGTGTGTTGATATAATCTATTCGTTTGAGGGGTAAACGTCAGTCGAAGAGTCACTTGAGTGTGAACTACAAAATACCAATACTCATTTTGTTATAACTGATTGGAGAACACTTGGGAGAGACTATCCTCAAGAATGTTCTATCTATGGTATTACCTACTCTACACCAAATTATGACTATTATGTCATGAACCTTGAAGAACCTAACAATGACGATGACTATGACTTACCCCTTCTTCATCCAAAACTAATTGATTGGGATAACCTAGAAAACCCTGAATTGGATGTCTTTTCCAATGACCATGACTTAGTTGTGTATCTTAATGCTATCGAACCCATAACACCTAAGATATCTTCCATCATGGAATCAAGTAACATTTCTTGCAGTCAGGAGAATGCAAAACTTTCTAGTCGCAAAATTGAAATAAAACAAGGAAAAAGACCTGGTGTTGAAAAACATTTCATGGCAACACTAGATCAATCAAAAGGAAAAATAAAGGATGTATCTGACGGTAAAAACCTCTTTGAGGCGCCAGAAGATGGAAAGTTTGACATCGTCCCTACATATTTTTCAAGAGAGATCTGCTATTCTAATAGAACCAACAATAGCAATAAACATTGGCACACCAAAGGATCCCAAGATACTTCATTCTGTTGCATCATTATCAAATAAAGAGAGGAAATAATACATAGAATTCTTCTGACAAAGACAGATAAATTTTGCTTGGTCCTATGCAGACATGTCAAGACTTAATCTACATCTTATCATGCATCATCTCAATATGGATCTAAAAGCAAAACTAGTTAAACAAAAGCTAAGGAAGATGCATCCACGCATTGCTCTTCTTGTAAAAGTTGAGCTAAAAAAACAATTAGATGTGGGTTTCATAATACCCATTGCCTATCCAAAATGGGTTTCAAACATTGTGCCAGTGTCAAATCCAGATAAAAGCATAAAGTTTGCACCGATTTCAGAGATTTGAACAAGGCATGTCCCAAAGATGATTTCCCACTACCCAATATTGATATAGTTGTGGAATTATCAATAGGACATGAGATGTTTTCATTAAAGGATGGTTTCTCAGGATACAATCAAATAAGAATCGCCCCTAGAGATCAAGAAAAGACAACATTCACCTGTGCATGGGGTACTTACTTCTGGAATGTTATGCCATTTGGGCTTAAGAATGCAGGAGAAACTTATCAAAGAGCTATGACAATAATTTTTCATGATATGGTGCATACATTTATAGAAGATTATGTAGATGATATACTTGCAAAATCTCATACAAGAAAAGAACATTTGAACATCTTGGGCAAGATCTTTGATAGGCTTGAAAGATATCAGGTAAGATTAAATCCAAAGAAATGTGCATTTGGAGTAACCTCTGGAAAACTTCTTGGGTACATTATATCAACTTGTGGGATTGAAGTAGATCCAGAAAAGATCAAAGCTATCATGGAAATGGAGTCACTTAGGAACATAAGTCAATTACGTTCTTAACATGGAAGATTGCAATCAATCAAAAGATTTGTCTCTCAATTAGTAGATAGATGTCATCCATTCACTCATCTCTTACACAAGAATGTTCCATTCAAATGGGATCAGAAGTGTGAAGAGGCTTTTATGCAAATCAAATAATATCTCATGAATCCTCCATACTTCTATCACCAATCAAAGAGAAACCATTGTTACTTCATATCGCAGCAACAAATGTATCACTAGGAGCTCTCTTGGCACAACATGACGAAGAAGGAATAGAAAGAGCAGTATATTACATCAATAGAACACTTGTCAGCTATGAATTGAATTATACATCAATAGAGAAGACATGACTAGCAGTTGTATTTGCAACTCGGAAGCTGCGACATTATATGCTGACTCATTCTATGAAACTGATAGCAAAGATAGATCCACTAAAGTATTTGCTGAACAAGTCAACTTTGATATGGAGACTGACAAAATGGGTTATGGTACTAAGTGAGTTTGATATGGAATATGTTGATCGAAAAGCTATCAAAGGATAGGTCATTGTTGGTCAATTAGATGAAGCACCTTTACAAGATGACATACCATTGCACATTGAATTTCTTGATGTAGACATTTTGACAATAAGTACAAAATTTTGGGAGTTGTACTTTGATGGTTCTTATACACAATATAGATCAGGCGTGGGAATTTTGTTCATCACACCTCAGGGACACATAATTCCAAAATCATATAGATTGCGGTTTCCATGCACAAACAATATTGCAGAATATGAAGCATTGACTATTGGGCTCAAAATGGCTATTGATTGGAATATCAAGGAATTACATGTCTATGGTGATTCACAGCTTATCATCAACCAAATAAATAATGATTATCAAACTAAGGATGACAAGGTCATGCCCTACAAACAGTTGGTAGAAGAGTTTAAAGAACACTTTGAAGAAGTACCATTCACTTAGATCCCAAGAAATGAGAATAAAGCAGCAGATGCACTGGCTACAACAGCATCTCTCTTGCAGAATCAGGAGAATCAACAATATTACGAATTCCTGGTGGAATATATCTTAACCCCTACGATTCAATCCGAGCATACCTACATGATTTTCCATATATCGGGAACCGATCAATCCTTATATGACAAAATTTAACAATACTTAAAAGAGAATATCCTTCCTCCTAACCTATCCCATAATCACAGAAGAAATTTTATTCATCAATCATCCTGCTATACAATTATTGCTGACACCTTATATAGGCAAGGTCTAGATCGCACTTTATTGAGATGTCTCGAACAAGAAGCATCTAAGAAAGTTCTTAACAAAGTTCATGCAAGTATTTGTGGCACACACTGAAGTGGATTAACACTGGCTAAGAAAATTCTTCGTATGGGTTACTAGTGGCCTACTATGAAGAGAGATTCATTCACATATGCTAAGAAATGCAAACAATGTCAGATCCATGGGAATCTCATTCATGAACCAGCACAAGAATTGCATCCTATAGCAGGATCATGGCCATTTTCTCAATGGGGCCTTGATTTGGTAGGTAAGAAAAATCCTTCATCCTTTAATGGACATAAGTTCATTCTAACTACTACTGAATATTTCACTAAATGGATTGAAGCAGTACCTTAGATAAAAGTGACAGGAAAACAAATATCATCGTTCATCTTGAATTATATAATTTGTTGCTATGGAGTTCCTATGACCATTATCACTGATAATGGATGACCATTTAAGAATCAAGATGTGAAGGAACTATGTGAGAGATTCCATATCCAACATAGGTTTTATACTCCATATTATCTACAAGGAAATGGTCAAGTTGAGGCATCAAACAAGACTATCTTGAAAATCTTGAAGAAAACAATTAATGAAGCTAGAAAAGACTAGCACATTCAGCTAAATCCTGCTCTTTGGGAATACCGAACCAGCATCCGTACACCAACAGAGGCAACTCCATATTTCTTAGTCTATGGATCAAAAGCCATATTACTAATAGAAGTAGAGATACCTTCTCTATGAATTTCCTTGAAAGGTCTTATACCAGGAGAAGAAGAACGAGTCTCTAGACTTCAAGAACTTGAGCTGATTCAGGAACGTTGCCAAAATGCAACAGATCATTTGAAGGTATATCAACAGAGAATGGCAAGAAGTTATAATCACAGAGTCAAGCCACACATATTTTAGATTGGAGATATACTTCTAAGGGAGAATCCAAGAAATCAGCAAGACCGAGAAAAGAAGGGTAAATTTGAGCCAAATTGGTTAGGTCCTTTTATCATAGTAGTAGCATATGGCTCAGGATCATACAAGTTATCTACTCTTGAAGGTGATTGGTTTGATGAACCTATCAATTCTATCCATCTCAAGAAATTATATGCTTGAGATATAAAGTCCTGGAAAAAATTAATAAAAAACATTTAAAGTCCTGAAGAAATCAGTAAAAATAAAAAAAACAGAAAATCCCTAAAAAAAAAAGAGAGCATAAAACAGTGAAAACAAAGAAAAAAATCAAAATATGAAAAAAAATGCAATAAATTTAGACAGTGAAAACCTGGTAAACAGGCGCTATCTAAAAAGTGAGTTCTTCCATCTATGAGATTGCTTTGCACACCTATTCACTCCATCCTATCGCATCTATCGTTTCCATCTATCTAAGTTCATCCATTTCATCTTTCGCATCCATTTCTTTGAACCATTTAACAAGAAATTTGCAGTTTACCAGTAGTTATCAATCTTTGACATACTTATCGTAGTCACTATCCTAGATTTTATCAGAATCAATCAATCTGCATTTGTATCCCGCCATGGTTTGGATCTTGATCATTATTCGTACATCCATAATAAATTTTTATTTCCACTGGGGGCAAAATCCTAATTCCTTTTGCTAAGGTGGTTTTTTTTTAATATTTGAAAATCCAAAACATTCAGAAAAAATTAGAAACCAAAAACACCTAGGGTTTTGAAACAGATAACAAGCAACAAAGCAATGAAGATCAAGACATTTTGTAACTGAATCGTGAAACTTAGAAAACAAGGAATAAACCAACAAGTAACAAAAGATTATCAATGATCATTCATCAAGATGATTATATCAGTTAATGACCATGAGAACATGTGAATGACATACAAGATTCAGTGTTTATATCTTGATTTTATTGCTAATCATGTACTTTATGCAACTCAAGGATGTCCATGACTAGAGAAGCTATGATGGGGCATGATTATTTTCTTTTGATTGTTGTATGTGGTTTATCTCTTATGAAGGTATGTACTTGTCTAAGGATATGACCGGCAAAAGATCAAGGAGGACGTTCCAAGTCATGCATGAAAGGAGACAATCCTTGTCTGTTTTGCAAGAAATACTCAGATCAGCTTGGTTTATTATATCAAGTTGCTTGTATAAACTTGTTATATCAAAATCCATTTAACAAATGCTCAGGTCAGCTTGAATCATTATGTCAAGTTGCTTGTATTTTCTTACAACATTTTAAAGCTCAATGATGAAATCAAGCACTGTTACAAGATAGCATATGAAGAATAAAAGTATCATTTTAGTTAGATCATTTTTTAAATTATCTCATTATTCATCTGCATTATAAGAATTCATTATAAGCATTATAAGCATTTTATTTCATTCACATATCAATAGTCATAAATAAAGATTGAGTATACTTGGACAAACAAAAACAATTTGCATTTGATCATTGTAGGTGCATTCATCTTTAGAATCATTTCAACCATCTTTCATTTTATTTTAGTTGCATTCAATCATTGCATTCGTTTGCATTCCATTAAGTGTGTTTCATGATCATGTGTATAGCATGATTATTATTTGCATTAGGATCATTATCATTGTAGTTCCTTTTATCCATTTAAGATCATTTAGTTGCATCTTTGCACTTAGATTCATAATCATTATAAGCATTACATATAAACATCCATAAGTTGCACTTTGTAATCATTATTTGCATTTAAAATCATCAAACTTGAAATCAAAAATATTCCATGTCGATCATTTGCATTTTAAAATCATTAGATACACATAAAAAATATACAAAAATCATCATTCATTTGCATTACCATATAGATAATTGCATTTGCATCATTTAAAGTTAGTAATCATTCTCATTTTGCATCCAGGACATCAAAATCAAAATTCAAAAGCATTTTTCATTTCATCATCATTGCATCATATAGAACATCATCATCATGAAAAGAAAAGAAAAGATCATTATAACATCATCCATGTAATCAACGCATATAGATCATCATCATATAGAGTAGCATGAATAATAAAAGATCATCATATAGAGTCCATGTCAGCATATAGATCATCATAAAACAATAAAAAGTCCAAGTATACAATGATACCAGATCAAAAATACAAGTGCCTCATCAATATAAATAAAGTCAAGGTTGTCTTGTTCCACTACCACCTGACTCTGTCCACCTCTATGGTTGTGGGCGAGAAGATCCTCCAGATGCCTGTCTCACATGATCAACACTCCTTTGAGGAGGTACCATGATTCCCCATGGCTAGTATCCATCCTCACAGTGGTATGATAGTTACCTGCCCTCTGGCTCTCTACAACTAAATCCTCATATAATCGTCGCCAGTGTGTTGTCTCCTTCCCATCCTGAACTAGTGCTCTAACAGTATCAGCTGAGAGAGTGCCCGATCCAACCTGCATAATGTGAGAAAGAAGACCCTGAGTATCCTATTGTCTCCTAACAGCCTTGTCTCTCTCTATCATGAGTGTCTGTACATGTGCTCTAAGTTGATCTATATGTTCTCTAAGTTGATCTATCTATGCTTTGAGACTATCCAAGGTATCCTTCTTTGGCACATCCTACTGAGGAACATGACCCTAAATCCCCTCATCTCCACCTTCCTCTCCACCTGCTGGAATCTCAGCCCGAGTAGCTCTCAAAACCCGTCGTCTAATGAGAGAAACATGGTCCTCTAAATCCTCCTCCTCTCCACCATGAACTGCAATAACCCTAGGGTCTAGCTGAATCTGACCAAAATCAATGCCTCTCCCACAACCCCCATCTAGTCCAGTAATCCTGCCTCCTCTTATAGAGGGTAATCCTCTCACTGATCTCATACCTATCCTACTAGTGTCCCTCCCAATCTATCTTGCATCTCTCTCACCCATGGGAAGCAATCTCCCAATCTTGCCAACTGGTCCAAAAGGTTCTCCACGGACTCTCAATCGACCTCCTCTCCGTCTGGGTCTCCTACTACCTCTGCCTCTGTCTCCTCCCTCGTCTCCATCACCTTCGACCTCCTGAGAAGCTCTCATCTCCGTCTTCATCTCTTAATGATGGGATCATCTGAATAATCCTCCTCATCTCCTGAGCTCGGAGGAGGGTCTGTTGGATCAGTAATACGAGGAAAATCATGTGTGCAAGCATGTACTGAGCTTAATCTGTAGTGACCCTGGGATCTAGAATGTGTAATCTCAAATCATAAGCCACCCTAGGAGTAGCCAGAAACTCTGTGTGTGCTATCTCAAAAGACAAAGAAGGTCCCCAATCTCGTCTATCCTTGTACCTTCGTGCATATATACTGATACCAGTAGGGATGTGGTGAATGATACCAAACTGTCTCAAAATGCGACTAATCAACTGCCGCTCAATAATGTATGGAGTACGACCAATGAGATATGTACTCTACATAATATATGGTAATATCCAACCATCATCCATCCATGACTCACAGGCAATATAAGGTCTCCAAATAACGATATCCAATTAATCCAGATTACAATGCCAATACTCCATCTTACCCAGCTTATGTTGAGTAAGGATACCTACATATAAATAGACATATGGCTGGCTCTCACCACGAACTCTATGATGGATAAGCCGAGTAATAGCAATGTGTTCTAAGCACCAAATCTGTAAAAGTGTGCATCCTGTAGATAGACTAGCGCTCTCATCGAAAACAACTTGATGAAGATCATGATACAAATGAGTAGGCATGCAAACACCCCACGTATATCGATTCCGATGTTGTATCATGCTCTGAAGAATCTCACCCCAACCAAGAGTAAAACCTTGAGATTTCCTGTTTGGACAAATGAATCCCCCAACCAAACCTACAAGAATCATGGGGAGAGTCTCGTTATACATGATCATATCCTCCCATCGAATCTCTCCTTTGGAAATTCTCTCATCACCAAATAAGGCTCTGCAAGCCTTTATCCCTCCACGATCTTGAAAAATCATACTGGACTAACTCACCAGTCACGGGGATGTGGATAATCCTGTAGACATCCTCAAGTGTCACACTAATCTCATCAGTGGGCAGGTGGAAAGTGTTATGCTCGCTATGTCATCTCTCTGCTAAGGCTAAGGCAGTCAACAATCCCCTATTATGAGTAATATTAGGCATATATGATAAATGGTGTAATCTGCAGGCATCTATGTGTCTAACCTCAGCCTGTGTAAGCTTTGGCACTAAGTGGCGCATGGCCAGTAATTTCTCCTAACACTGGAGAACATCGAGTTTCTCCTGTTTAACAAGAGAATTTAATCTCTATCAATCATCAATCATCAATCATCTATCTATCAAATCAAAGAGATCGCTAATCTATCACATCAACAATTGGTACGTCTTTTCATATAAAGAAATTCAGGCTATCAAATTAATCAAAACCTATCAATCATGGTTTTCTATCAATCAATGAGTTCAATCAAACTCTGCTATGCTCTTCATCAGAAACTGAATCGGTTCCTTAGAGCTAATCTATCAACAAACCAATCAATCAAGACATCAATCGTTTATCCTATCAATCAACATTATCAAAAATTTTATCAATCAAGACATCAATCATTTATCCTATCAATCAACATTATCAAAATTTCTATCAATCAAGACATCAATCGAATACCTATCAATCACATTTGAGCATCAAAATGCCTAAATCAAATCATCAAAATGAATTTTAACATGGACAAAATCAAACAAATTCATTTGCAACAAAAGCGCTAACCTTTTTAACAAAAGCGCTATTCTATTAAACACAGGCGCTAAACCAAGTAAAAGTGCTAACCTTTTAAACAAAAGTGCTACCTAATACGTCAAAAGCGTTAACCTTTTTCACATTTGCATGAACATATGAAACGAAAGCGTGAATTCTACAAAAGCTCTAACATAAGAAGCAAAGGTGTGAAAAAAGCATTCATATGCGCTAACTTAACGAAAGCGCTAACATACAAAACAAAATTGCAAACCAAAAAAATGAAAGCGCTAACATGCAACGTCGAAAATTGAAATATTCAAAAATAACCTAAAATGTGCCAAAAAGCAAGGAAATTTGTATGACAAGTTGACAACAAGCTTGGAATAAGGTACATACCAGATAACCATAGTCAGGAGGTCATTGATATCGTTGAACCCACTCCAATCGATGGTTCTCGAATGGAATCACCATTTTGCCACCTCACCAAGACAATTATTTTCACTCCACAAGCTGACAAGGATGCAAATGAGATTAAAATTAACTTTGGTTAATTTTATATTTACCATTTGGAAGGGTAATTAATGCTTTTGAATGGAGAATTTTTTTTTATTTTTCACAAATGAATTTAATTGAAGGACCTTTTCAATTATCATGAGATCAATCGCTTATCTAAATTTTTCAATAATTTCACTATCAATCTCCTGAGGGGGCGCATAATCAGGATTTTTATCTCCATCGGGTGCATTATCGAGACTTGATTTAATCTTTGAAATAATGTTGTCTCGACATCATTTTAAAGAGGGGCAAAATGTATACACATAAAAATGGCTATGAGTAATTAAATAAATATTTTATATTTATTTAATAATTATTCTTCTATTAAATAGTTAATTTGAAAAGATTAATTTATTTAACTCATTTCATGCCTTTCTATTAATTAATTTAATTGAAATATTTTATTAATTAATTCAATTAATTAAATATCTAATATTTAATTATTCCATCAATCAATTAAATATCTAATATTTAATGGTTATTCCTCTATCCTATAGTCTCAAATATTAAATGATTTCTAAATTATTTAATTTCATTTCCAACTCATCATTCCATATCCACTTCATCTTTCCTTTGCCAACTCATCCATCATGTGGCTAAAGTAATTCAACAAAATTAAAATAAATAAAACATTTATTAGCCACTTATCTCCAACTTCCAAAATAAATGAAATATTGTGTACGTACACATATTTCCTAACCTTCTTCTAGATTCTCTCCAACATCCCTATATCTTAGGAGGCACTTGAGTCCACTTGTCCTCTCATGCCTAAATCTTCTCCAACCATCCCTATATTCCCTCCGTCAGCAACACAGTCAAGGTGAGATGAGTGACACTTGTCTTCTCCTTCCCCCTTTCTCTCAACCTTCACCTTTGTTTATAGTCATCCAAATTTGCAAATCTGATCATGACTGTTGATCCGGGACACATCATCTTATCTTCTCAAAAGTCTATAAAAGTAGGAGTTTGAGTTGAGAAAGAGTTAGTCTTCAAGTGAGTTTTCAAGTTAACAATTTGAGTAAACTTATGCATCCGTGAGTTTTAATCTTGAAGCAATTAGCATTTTAGCATTTTCTCATTTAGCATAACTATTTAGCTTTAAACCATTTGCATTGCATAACATAGTATTAGTTAACTATTAGTTATCATTCCATTCTTCATATGCCATCTTGGAAGCTATCAATGCTTGTCTGAGAGCACATCATCTACAACCCAGAAACAGTGGAGTTAGGACACAATGAGACTTAAATCATGAAGGTAAAAATAATGTTTTTATTTTAATATTCATTTCATGTAGTTTCATTGGTTGAATTTGGATTTCCTGTAGCATTTCCTTTGTATTCCGTGAAACTAACATGTTGCAGGTAGTATTCTGATGATGAAATTCAAGTCGACACAATAACATTTAAGATCTTTCTTTAAACCCTTAATAGGTTTAGGGTTTGTATCCATTTATCTTGAAGATTATTACTATGGTTTGTATGATGTTCATTTATTTCTTTTACTCTGCATTATAACTAATAATTCAAATATATATATGAATGGTTTACACAAAATATTTGAAATATAATGTTAGAGGAACTAAAAAATCCTAAGCACAACATTTTTCCATTTAATTATTTTTAATAACAATAGTGTTTGATGACATCACAACTTATCAAAATTGTTTCTAGGTTGTTTACAAAACCAAAAATACATATATAAATATTCATTTTCTATAGCAAAAAGTATTGGATATTTTAGTAAATTAAAGTATTAAAGTAAAATTATAAATAATAACAAACGTAAGTTGAATAAAGTAACAATACAAATGTTAGTAAATGTTATAGGTTAGTTGTTGGAAATTTTCTCATAATGAATAAATAGGTTTCTATTTGAATTGGTGGGTTTATAGGCTTACAATACAAGACATAATTGGTGGGTTCCTAGGTTTACAATTTATGTGCATTTAGGGCTTTCCTATTTTTCACCCTTTCTTTATCTCATTTTCTCTACATTTTAGGTTATCTCTTATGTTCAAGTACATTATAACAAATGGTATAAGAGTCAATATTATAGCCAAATGTTAGTAGTGTCATGGTAATTTTTTGTCTAGAAGCTTTCAATAGCTCTATCTTTAGGTCCTTGCAATTTTGTAATACTTTAATTAATCAAAATCTTTTATGTCTAGAAACCTAAAAATGATTGATACATTCTTAATATTTGTCTCATTAATTATCCTTCTATAATTAATTAAATAATTTTATCATGTAAATAATCCAACATAACCTTCCTCTTTTTTAATTCATTTTCCCCCTCCAAATCTATATTGAATTAAATAATTCTCAATTATTTAATTATTTGATTTTCATCCTGACATTCATTAAATATTTTTTTAATTATTTAATTATCTCTCTTTTATCTATTTACTTTGTCATTAAATGTGACATTGTGTGGCTACATTCATATATATTATGTATATAAAAATGTTCACAGTATCATCACTTGAACTGGCAAAGAGTCTAAGCAGTAAGTGTCAAATGCAAAAAAAGCTATTGCTAACCCTCAAACCAACCAACTACATCTTCCACCCAAACAACAAACTATTCAAATCCAAAAGTAAAAAGGAGAAAAAAATCTAGAAAGTATTGCCTTAGTAACCATACCAACTACAGACCTAGATTACAAAAGTGACTACCAACATATGTTATATATTATATAGACTCGAATTTCTCTTAAATTTACCTAGTGCATCATGGTCATCCTCTACATCATTTATGTCTTATTTGGTCAGAGTACTAGTCCAATTGTCATCATATATACCCACACCTTCCATGCATATATGTAGTAAATTGATTCTCGCACACACTTCAAACCTATAGTATTTGAATCCATATCAACTCCCCACACCACAAAGACTTGGAGTGGGTTGTTTTCCTATTCTCTATTCTTTGGCCTCATGTTGATGTCGAGTATCAAGCCTCTCCCCAGAACGACACATTGAAGAAATCCCTTTAAGCCTTTGTACCATTAAGCATAGACGAGCCTAGTCATAAGAGCTTCCACTATTTTCTTTGTTTCCCTTGTGTCAAGCAACACAACCAAAAAACATTAAAGCAATATCTGAATTCACATGATATCAACCACAAGATAGGAATCACCTTCAAGGTGGATTATCTGATAACCTAATTGTCTACCCAAATTGAGACCAAGAAGACCTACTTGAAAATTTGACTCATTATTCATGGCTTGACGAAATATTTTACCTACCAACTTGAGCATATGTCCATCATGACTCTTGAGCACACACCCAAAACTAACCATCATCGGGTTTTCCTTTAAGGCCCCATCAAAATTAATTTTAATCTAGCCTTCATCTAGGAGCTTCTACTTGACATTCTTCCTAATATTAGAGGACAAATTAGCTTGTCTAGCCCTATAAATGAGGAAATAATTAATCCTTCCCAACAGTCCTTAATTCTCTCATCCCAAGATGAATACTTACTTTTTATCAAACTTTAGTTTTTCATAGAATTATTTATTGTTTCAATAATATTGGCTTCAATTTGCTAAGCAACCTTTCCTTGAAACAAACTCTTATTCCATTCTTTCTAAATTTCCCATAAGATGATAGAAGAAGCACAAATCCAAATGATGCTAAAAAAAATTCCTTTGTTACGATTACTCCACATGTTGAAGATATTTTTGTGATTAATAGGAAGTGGATTTTGTCATCCCAAGATCGGATATCAGTCCAAATGTCATGGATGTTATATGGATATAGTTATACAAGGATTGTATGCGATCAGTATGTATGTGCAGTTCAGGTGTTGTGGTTTTTGTTAGAAGTTATTAAGTAGCATGGAGAACTTTGGATGATGACCTTTAAGGTCTCATTAAGTTCTCATTGACCGTGGTATCACGGTGTTAGGAATTCTTGTTGATCTTGGTATCATTTATGTATCCCAGAGTGCATTTTTTATGGCCATCAGAAGTATCTCTTTGATTTTTTTTATTGTGGTTTCCTTGGTACATGTGGAGTCTACATTTTGGAGATATTGAGCTTAATCCTACGACGTTAGGTCCATTCTCTTGGGTCCAAATGACCCTTGCCCTTTTTCCAGTAATCTCGGTATATGCATTGGTAATCAAAAGTATGTAAAGGAATTGTGTTGAAGTATTACAGAGGCTGACATGATCTTATCGATAATATGTTGGGCTTGGCTGACACACTTTTCTATTATTGTACCCTCTGGTATATATACATATACATTAGTGGTAAATGGAGACAATCGATCAAGAGTGAGTGTGTGTGATGTGCGGAAGATAGTTAGCAGCAAAAGAACTAGTGTATGTGAGAGTTGCAGACAACGAAGGTAATCAATATCACAATAGTGCAGTAGTCCTTTACTAGACCTACTATAGGACAATAGTGCAATAGTCCTTTATCGGACCTACTGCAGAACAATGGTGCAGAGATCTCTAATTGGATCTTCTGTAAAGTCTGAGATTTGTAATTTGAGCTTAAACTTGGAACTGATCTCATGCATTTGGAGATGCAAACCTTCTCAGTTCAACCTTTTCAATTGTAGTGAGCATTCAGGCAGTTCGCTATGGGTCAATGCAAGAAGTTGAGTCCACTTTTTGGCCAAAAAGTGGAAGTGTTTTCCCTGATTTTTAGATTTTTTCCACATTTGACCTAAACGTTTGAAACACTTAGAGATTGAATCTTGGAAAAAGTCAATACTACCAAATGTAGCACTTGGAGTTTACTTTTCAAATATATAACTTATTTTAATACCCAGATAATTAAAATTGGCTTTCAAAAGGGATTTCCAAAAACCAGTTTTTAAAAATGCCCGTTTCAGGACCATGCCATGCACGTGTATGACCACCACTTTTTGACACAAATAAATGTTTTTTCAAACCCTTTTGGGAAAATATTTGTAACACATTGAAGATTGATGAGGATTTTTTTTTTTTTTGAATATTTGTTTTTTATTAATTTTCTATTGTCCATATTTGTTGTTTTGGAAACCCCTCATGTACGATGACCATAATTTGAACATAGCTGATCATTTTTGAAATATTTTATTTAATATTGGAAATAATTCTCTATCGATTGATTTCATATAATTTGTTTTTCAAAATACCTAGAAACAAAAAACTTATTAAATAAATAAGAAAACTTAATATTTCAAGTTTATGGACCAATTCTAGTAAAATTTAATTGAAAATTTGAAAAAATAATCAAATCTTAAAAAAAATTATATATTTGGAATCTCCACAATGTAATCTCTAATTGGTTTTAATTTTGTCTTATAATTTTGTAAAAATGGGCATCAAACATATGCTAGAAGTCAATATTTTGTTACTCGCATAGTCCAACCTTGTACTTCCAGGTCCAAGGCTTAGGTTTGGGAATTCCACGCCTTACCCAACCCAAATACCAAGGCACATGGCGGGTTGTCTTTTAAAATTCTAAATAATGGGGCCTCGTTCCATAACAGGGCCTCGTTATTTAAATGTAATGGGTTCCCATTACATAAAGTGCAAAAATGAGTTTGTAGGGTTTTTTTTTTTTAAATACTTTTACAAAACAGGGCCCTGTTATTTAAAAAGTGGTATTGGTGCAACTGTTCTAGATGATTCTAACGTGCCTGATGGTGTTTCCTAATTGTTTCCTATTTGTTTTGGCGATCCACATTGATCGTTGAGCGATTTTTTGGTGATTTCTTTGAACCGGTGATAATTTGTGTGTTATGCAGTATTTGTGGTGGTGTAGTGTATTGTGGTTGATCTTGGCAGGATTTCTGGTGGATATAATTATTTGGGAATTTGAATTAGGTCCATGCTATGTAATGTAAATCATAATACTGGTCTGGTGGTCGATCTTTATATCGTGTAATATAATTATTAGTTAAGGGTTGAGGGTTTAGTCGACCTTGTTATCAAGGTTGATGATTTGTATATATAGGTGATATACTTGTGTAATTTTGGTGTCGGTATTGTGTCTACATTATCAAAGAGAGATAAATGTGTGAACAACGATATATCATTCAGGGAAGTGGTGTGATGATTTTGGTGTTTCAGGGCAGACAAATGTGCTTAATCGAAACTGTCATCAGCCATTTGTAGATGATATTATTATAGTTCATTCCTTCCGGATTGTAGTCCAAATCATTTTGTAAGTCAGTGAGACATCCTTGAGGGTTGTAGCCTTCCAGGCATATATCTTTTGAGCAGTGAGCTCTAGGAAGTGTGCTTGAATGCATGTGCATTCCCTATTATAATATTTTCACATACTACTGCAGAGTATCATCTTATTGTGGGTAGGTTCCCACCATGGTTTTTCCCTTAACCGAGTTTTCCACGTCAAAATCTTGGTGTTGTGTTGTTAATTTGCTTATCTGTTATTGTTGTGGTTTATCAGTTTATATTTTAGAAGTTTAATTTGTGAATCTGATGAAGACTAATTCACCCCCCCCCCCCCCCTTCCCCCTCTCAATCTTCCCTCTTGATTGTTGCTAACATACACAATCATGAATTTTTTTAATAAGGGTTCTCCGACAGTCAAACAATACCATTACAAAGTAGAAACTACATCCTAAAAATGGATAAACTATAATCCATCCAATACAAAGATGATATAAATTTATAACTACAACAGCATTGAACCTCTCCAAAGGTAGTCTAATTATATAAAACACAACTTAAAACTTAATTAGCTGGATATTATAACATACTTATACAAGTACCACATGAAGCATCTTCACTCTTGTTATGATTTATTATGTGATCTAAATGTTTATGAACACCACCACACCATGTGGGATCCTAGGGCCCACCCTTTGAACTAATAGAAACTCTATATGGTTGTAAACATAAACACAATATACAAAGTTGGTCTTACACACAACATACAATTTAATCTTATTAAACAATGAAGATGGGTGTAGTTAAGACATAGGGTTGTTTTCCCTTTGGTTCTCTATAACCCATTCAGGAAGTTAAGTAGACAAAGTAGGTCTCATAATGAGCATGGATACAATATGTATGCTTGTTTTAGTATAAGGGAACTTTTAAGGCTTACCCTTAGGTACATTAATTTTTAACGCAAAATTTATTACACTAATATAAGCATACTTGATGCAAGATAATAACATTTATAAATAATAATAATAATGTGTCATATTTTAAAAATTCAAAGGATCTAATAAAAGAGTATCCAATCATCATATAAACTTTAATTGAACACAACATAAATGGTAGGAATAATATTTATGCCCCTCATGGCTCCTGACTAATATTTACGCCCCGAATAATAGACTCGGTAGATGTAAATTTTGGAAGAAGTTGGAGGCCATTCAGTCTCTTTTTAAGGATGAAACGTGGATGGTCATGGGGGACTTCAACACCCCTCTCCGTGACAAAGAGAAGTTTGGACGTGTCCCCTCTTAGTTAGAAAGTAGAATGGATCTATTGAACTTTATCAATAACAAGGGTCTGCATGATATTGATCTCCAAGGTGCTAATTTTACCTGGACCAACCGTAGGGTGGGGGAAGATCTTATTCAAGTCATACTTGACAGGGCCCTTATTTCTAATGATTGGTTTAACCATTATTTGTGCTCCCTATCGGCAATTTCTAGGATTGGTTTTGACTACTTTCCTGTGGTTTTTGTTGTTGAGAATATAAGTGTTAAAAGAAACTTATCGTTTAGATTTGTAAGGATGTGGCTGGACCATCCTAACCTTGAGAATGCCATTGAGAAGTGGTGGTCTATTGATGTTAAATGTACCGTGATGTATAGAATGGTGAAAAAATTAAGGCATGTGAAAGACAATATAAAGAAATGGAACAAGGAAGTTTTTGGGGATCTTTTTGCTGCCAAGTCCAAAACCTAGCTTGAGCTTAAGGTAATACAGGATAAAATCCAATCCAGTGGATATAATGAAGTGTCTATCAGGGAGGAAAATGAAGTGCTTGTTAAGTATCATAAGATTACCAGAAGAAAAGAATAATTTTGGAAACAGCAATCCAGATCTCTTTGGCTTAAAGTTGGGGACAGAAATACCAGGCTCTTCCATATGACTTCTATGAAACATAAGGCTGGAAATAGGATCTCAAAGTTGAGGATTGGTGGAATTGAAACAAGGAAGGACGATGAGATTGGGAATGAAGCCGGGATTTTTTTCAAATCTCTTCTCTCAGCGGATTGTGGTATGGATGATCTTTCTCAGAGGGCCCTCTTAGAGACCATTCCTTCCATCATTAATGATGTTCAGAACAAGGCTTTGCTGGCCATTCTTTCTGAGGAGGAAGTTATGAAAGCGGTTTTCTCCTTTGATGGCAATAAAGCCCCGGGTTCGGATGGGTTCCCATTGTTCTTCTTTCAAGCCTTTTGGAACATTCTCAAATGTGATGTGGTTAAAGAAGTGCAAGATTTTTTTGGGGCTAGGATTATCTTAAAGGAACTCAATGCTACTTTTCTGGTTTTGATTCCCAAATGTCTGAGGGTTGATTCCATGAATAAGTTTCATTCGATAAGCTTATGCAATTATTTCTATAAAATTATCTCGAAGGTGATTACTGGCAGACTGCTAATGATTCTCTCATCTATAATATTTCCCCAACAGAGTGGCTTCGTTCTTGGTAAACAAATCCTTGACACTATCATTACTATTCATGAAAACATACACTCGTTGATAGAATCGAAGAAAAAAGGCTTCCTAATGAAGTTGGACTTGTCTAAAGCCTATGATCATGTGGACCGAGGCTTCTTGGGTAAGGTGCTTGGTGCTTTTAGCTTATGTGATAGGTTTATTCAGTTGATTGACCAACTTATATCGACTCCTTCTTTCTCTTTCATTGTGAATGGTGTGCCTCCCCCCTTCTTTAAAACTTCTAGGGTCATCATGCATGGGGATCCCATCTCCCCTATTCTCTTCATTATTATGGTTGAATGTCTGGGTAGATTTATTAGAAAATTTGTTTCTTAGGGGCTTCTGTTGGGAATCTCTCCCTCTTCTAGTTTCAAAGCATGTTTCCACCAACAATTTGTTGATGATACTATCTTAATGGGCACTTCATCGATCAAAGAAGCTTCCACTATGAAGAACCTTTTCAAAATTTATAGTTCAGATTCGGGTCAAACGATTAATTGGGAGAAAAGCTCTATTTTCTTCTTCAACACCCTGGAGGAAAGACAAAATAAGATGGCCCGGATCCTTGGTTGTCAAATTGGAAAGCTCTCATCTATTTACGTGGGTCTTCCTTTGGGCACAAAACCTACAGATCGGTTTTGGAGCAGTCTTGTTGATAGATTCAATAGGAAGTTGGTTGGTTGGAAAGGGACCCTTCTTAGTCAAGCTGGTAAAATTCAGCTTTTAAAATATTCTCTTTAGAGTCTTCCGGTTTATGCTTTAAGCCTATTCAAAATTCCTAGAAAATTTGCAGATGCTATTGAGAATATTCAGATATCTTTCCTTTGGTCCGGCATTGAGGAGAAGAAGAGAGTTGCCCTCGTTGCCTAGGAAAATGTTTGTAAACCCAAAAATGTGGGGGGTCTGGGATTAAGAAATATTAGAACCTTGAACAAGACCCTTCTAGCCAAACAAATCTGGAGAATCTATCAGGGAAATGGAGAGTGGAATGATATCTGGAAGGCTAAATACTTACGTGTGGTCCCTACCATGGAAGACTTCCGTTCCTCTGATCTGATACCGAGTGGCTCTACAATTTGGAACAATGTTATCCATGCTAAAGGTATTGTAAGTATAAGAAAAGTTTGGGCCATAGGTAATGGCAAGAAGGTGGATTTCTAGGATGATGCCTAGATTGGAGGAGCCCCTCTCAATAATTGTCTTTCTCGGATGATCATCCAGACATGCAAGGAGAAGTTCGGTCTTAAAGTTGCTAACTACTAGAGAGATCAAAAGTGGGTGGACCTTAGCTCTATTGATCCCAACCTAAAGCAAGTAAACTTAGAGATCAACCATGAAATTTTAAATCCTAGATGGGAGGACCACCTGGTGTGGAGCGGTACCTCTTCAGGGATCTATTTTGTGTCGTATGTCATCCTTATGTTGGCTCAGTCTCAAGACCCTAGCCCCTGCTGGGCTAAGGCCTGGCATCCAGGTTTGACTCCTAAAATTAAATTTATTTATGGATTGTTTTGCAAAACAAGATACTAACCACAGGTAACTTGACAAAGAGGGGTTTTGCATCCCCAACAGATGCTATTTTTGTGTCAATGATGAAGAATCTGTGAACCACATTTTTATACACTGTCCTTATGTCCAACCTATTTGGGCTATGTTTTTTCAGCATTGGGGTTTGAATTGGGTGTTCCCATAGGAGATTCAAGACTGTTTCAGGAGTTGGTACTGCAATACAAACAATCCAACCATAAGAAATTTATGGAAGTTTTCCTTTCCACATATCCTTTGGGGTATCTGAAAAGAGAGGAATGATAGAATCTTCAGGAATGATATTAACCCCTCTGAGGTGGTTTGGGCCAAGATAAAACATAATTTTGTTGAGAATGTGATGGCTAGGAGAGATCATTACTGCAATAGTAAGGAGGATTTTGATGTTCTCAATAGCTGGAACATTCCAGCCTACATGGACATCAATACCAACATTCCAGCCTACATGGACATCAATACCAACCAAATCAAAAGAAGTATGTCCAGATGGTCTTTTCCCCCTAATGACTTGTTTAAGGCTAACTTTGATGGGGCTGTTAAAGGGAACCCAGGGCCTGCTGGCTATGGTGGAGTTATCTAGAATGGTGTTGTCTTTTGCATTGGGGCAGTGGCCTTTCACTTGGGGAACCAGACTAATCATCTGGCTGAAAATATGGGCACCCTCCAAGCTATCAAATTAGCACACAATCTAGGAGTCAAATTGTTATGGCTGGAGGGGGATTCTAAAAACATTATCAATTGCCTCCTTGGTAAACACCAACCCTCATGGACAATTAAAAATATCATTGATTCGGCCAAGGAGATGGTTGAGGGGTTCGATATGTTCTACATTTCTCATGATTACAGAGAGGCCAACATGAGTGCTGACTAGGCTACCAATGAGGCAGTACAGAGCGAGCAAATCAAGATTTGGAATAGCGAGGGGGAGCTCCCTCGAGTGGCACGTGACATCTTAAATTATGAAAGATATCATGGTAAGCAAGGCCGGATTTGAAATCATTTCCCAAGATGATAAGGGAGGTCGTGGCATCAGGAAACAGTTTTGAATGCAGTCGAAAAGGAGGTACATTAATAATTGTTGGATCACCTCGCATGCTTTGTGGGTGCTTTTTTCCTTTTTGAGTGGAAGCATTAGAAATATCCATTGGCTTCTAGTGGTTTCTTCCCTGTAAATTAGAAAGTTCATAG
The DNA here is from genome assembly GCF_030272615.1 of Cryptomeria japonica. Taxonomy (NCBI): domain Eukaryota; kingdom Viridiplantae; phylum Streptophyta; class Pinopsida; order Cupressales; family Cupressaceae; genus Cryptomeria; species Cryptomeria japonica. The sequence goes on along the minus strand of NC_081414.1, from coordinate 282,478,675 downwards.
TGAAGAGTGGTATTTGCAGGAAATCACAGTTGACGGAAATCGATAAGAAAATGGGAGGAAATCGCAAGAGAACAAAGGCAACCAAAATTGATAAATGACAGGACCGTCCTTAGGTCTAGGTTGTACTATAAGAAGCTAAAATGACTGATTTTATGGAGAGAATGCAAGAGAAATGGTCGAAAATTACAAGGATTTTCAAAAATGGATGGAATAAGGGCACCTTGACCATTGGCAGTAGGAAGGTCAAGGTGAATGAGACTATGATCACTGAGGCTATGGGTCTACTGATGGATGGTATCAAGTTATATAGGGATAGGAAGTTGTCTGATGTTGCAATGAAGAAATTCCCTAAGGATGAGGAGGAGAAAGCCAGACTGGCGAAGGGAAGTCACACTTACTACTCCCATAAGGTAATTAAGTTGATATGGCGTCGAGTTTTGTTTGCTATTATGACATTTATCACTTTAGATGGGAGATTTACTAGGGTTTACAACTATCATTTTGTTATTCTCAACCATTTCTGGTATAAGGAGAAAATTTCCATCCCATATTATTTGTTTTGTGTCCTAAATGTTGGGATAAAGGACACTATTTCCAACCCCAAAACCAATCCTTCTATGCATGAGGGTCTGATGATGATTTTGTACAATCACATCAAGAATACCACTGTTCATTTGAACATTACAGAGGTTTCTGAGTCAGACAAGGAATTGGAAGACTCAGATGATGATGGTGATGGTGAAGGTTACAACACTGAAGCTGATGTTGAGGACAACCCCCATATCGCTGGGTTGAGCAAGCGAAGAAGAAAAATAGGGCAAGAGGATCAGAGTAAGGGATTGGCAAGAAGGAAGCAAAAGGGAGAGGATGAGAAAAGTTGATATGAGGAGGAAGACGAGACTGATGATGATATGGAGACTGGCAGCGAGGAGGTCAAAATCCTCTCTAACCAGAAGCATAAAAGAAAAACTTTGAGAAATGAGGATGTGGGAGCTAAGAACCATTTGCCCTTCTCGACTGGTTCTAAGGATAAGGGCCTCGCTGGAGACGACACCTCCATGAAGGAAGATAAGAGTGCAGATTTGAAGAAGGTGGGTCTGGAGGTGAATTAGGATCCTGCGGGAGATAAGGCCTGGGATGGCTCCCATCTAGATATTGACCTTTGCTTCAAAAATGACACGGATAGCTTCAACAAGGTTTTCCTCTAGGTTCAGAAGGAAATAACAAGCATAAAAGCCAAGCAAACCCAAGAAGCCAACAAAATTGAGGCTTTAGAAGCTATTGGCACTGGTAAATTTAGCTCCCTCCCTGATTGTTCAAGTGAAGTTACCAAAGCAATCAATAATTCTGAGGAGATCATTAATGCACAACATAATAACTTTCAAATCCTGGAGAACAGAGCTGGGGCTACTGAAAAAAGGCTAGAAGGGGTTGAGAGTATGCTCAAGAAGATTGGGGAGCAGAGTCATAAGATCTTAAAGGCCGCCTCTACAAGCATGAAGATTCTTATCAGCAAGCTTGATAGTGATCAAGGGGAAAAGGCCTCTGGGGACATCACCTAATACACCCCCCAAGATAAGAAGACTAGTCGTGGTAGAAGAACTCGCGCGAGCACCAGAAAAAGAAAAGCCAAAGCAGAGAGATTGAGGAAATTAAGCGGACTGCTAAGAACATGGAGCAACTGGAGCTGGAAGCTGCCGAGTTGCTTAAGAACTTTACCTAGCCTTGGTTTTTTCTCTGTTGGTCCTGTTTGTTGTCTTTATGTTACTGGCCTTTTGTTTGCTGGCCAGCTGTCTTTTCTATGTTTGTTGTCTCTTTATTTTTGTTGTGATTTAATGGCTATCTTTTGATCTTATGTTGTTATGGGTTTCAAGGGCCCATCAAAACCTGTTTTCCCTTAATCAAAAACATAAATGGTAGGAATAATATGCAACAAATAAAATAATATCATTTGTTGAATTTATATGAGAGTTGAATTACTTATTTTGATCTCACTTATTTTATTTCTTCTATAAGAATTTTCTTTGTATGACCTACTTCTCTATTTTAATCTATTCTATATATCCCTAAATTAACCAATCATCTTTATAATCAAGTGGTTTTTAATACAATATGTTAGGTTGTAACGCGCACGCCTATAGATTAATGTGATAAGGATCCACACCTAAATGAAAACATGTATTTCCTTTTGAAAATCTTTTGAAGTTGGCATTAAATATAGATATTGAACTAAATGCATTTCTTTTATTTATGACCCCTTTATGGACCTATAATGAAGTGTAGCTTACATCAAATATTACCGTAGGTATTAAATAATTATTATTACACTATTGAACAGGTTACTATTATATTGAAATTAACTCTAGTACATGTTTGATTCAACTATAAGAATAAGATACATACATGAGGTGATTAATAAACATACAAAAATATAATTATACCTTTAAAATATAAGCATAAATTCTAAGAACATGTTAGAATTTAAAATCCCAATCACAATAAATAATAATTAATGATGTCATACATGACTTGGCAATTCCTACAATTGTAAGTAGGAATATCTTAACATTACAAAATATGATGAGGTGAAATGTGATACTAAAAACTTGATTCTAATTAATTTAAGTATCCTTAAAAAAAAAAAAAATGTCTTAAATACAAATAGTATTACAAAATATAGCTTTGGTTGATAAAGTATTGCCCTTGCATACCAAATGTCCATATATCAAAAATTAACCCAACACATTTTTGCTCTCAAATGCAATTTTGAAATTTTTTGTAATTGTTTAAAAAGAAATTCCATGTATTTCAATATAAGCACTTACAAATAAATTCCAACAATACCCTTATGAATCAAGTCTACCCAACATCATAGTTATGTAATTCACTTTTAAATTAAATTATTACAACAATGAAACACTATTTTATAAATAGAATTAGAGAAAACACATTAACCCATATTTCTAACCCCTTGCAGGAGAAGCATGGCCATATCAATTACATTTCAACAAGTAGATAGTTAATTTTTAAGAAATTCACATATTAGTTATAATAGAAAGAACAAAATCACAAGATACACCAAAATCCAAGATTTTACAAGTTAATCTAATACAATTTAAGGTTTCAAGAAAGAGAACTTTTTTTATTCAATTTTTTTAAAAAACATAATTCATAATAAAATAACACATTTTTCGTATTTCCACATTATAACCTTTTCACCTTATGATAATATATATTTCCTAATTAACTTCAACAAATGCGAACTGATTACATTTTAACTAAAAAATGCAATGTTCTTCACACTTAATTTAACTTGCCAGATAAAATAGTATCATGTGTTCAAATATTTTAATATCATAATTTACATTTTGACAAGACTATCTAGTCATTTACATATATGAAGAAAAATGTACGAATATATATAATTATAGAACACTCAAGAGAAGACACATTTACAAGTCTAATCACATAGGCAATTGAGAATGGTGACTAATTTGGATATTGAGTTCATGAGTTTCAACATCAACATTTCTATTACATAAGGAAATATTTATACATTTAAATAGACTATATGCATTGTCTTTGATTAACTACCCTTCTGATTTTCCTTATTCCTGCATAGATCAATAAAGTATTATATAACATCTACCAATATAATGTAATTTAGTTAAAGCGAATGAAAAATCACCAAATATAATAAGGTTTAATAATCAAATTTTAATTAAATCATTTATACTAGCAATGTTTAATCATGTAATAAGACAACACTACAAGTATTGAAGCTACACAACTAGCTTATTATTTTAATGAAAATAGTGTACTTAAAACATCAATACATAAATATTAAATTATATATAGATTGAGTCGCCTAATATTTAATATGTCTGTATCTACAAGTGATAACCAACAAGTAAAAATATAAAGTTGTTTCACATTTTTATAGAATAAACGACCAATATTGGTCCAAATGTATAATTTGACTCACGAAAAATTGACATTTTAATTTTTTAAATGGTGTAATCTAATATATGTGTATTTTATGCTTGTAGTTTTTGAAAAAATAAATAATTATTTAAGTATAGTTTTGTATAAAATTAACATTATAATTTAGTTAAGGGCCTACAAATCCAATAAGTAACATAAGATTGTTTTTGTCTTAAAGGTTGTCGCTCCTCTAATAGGAATTTTTTTTAAACATCTGGCTACTTCTCCAGCTCATGCCTCTAGATGTGTTGTCGTGCGGTCCTTAGTTGTTCATGGTTCTACCTCTAATGCTCGTGGGATTTTTTGGTCTACTCTAGCTATGCTTGTGCCTACCTTACCTCCTAGTGCAATAGTCTCTGAGTCCACTACTGCAGTGTTAGCACTCTTGTAGATTTGGCTTGTGATGATGTTCCCCCTACTATTGTTGTCTCTAGTGTCATTGGTGTTGGGGTCCCTCCTCCAAAGAGTGTTTTTAATACTAGTGGATGAAGCTTTTCTTGTGTTGCCAGATCTACTACTTGCATTCCTTTTAAGAGGAAATTTCATCCTCTATCTTGTACAAAGACCTCCCCCATTGTGGTCTATGTGATGTGGTGGAAAATATCGACTTCTACCAATGTTGCAGGTTGGTTTGTAGATTCTTTGGTCTTTGGTCATCTCTCTTAAATATTCATCATTGGGTGATGGATTTTTGGAAGTCCCTAGTTTTAGGTAACAATGAGCATTTCCCTTGTAAGGGTTATTTTATTACTTCTATTTTTTTTCTCGGTCGTGATTTGGTTTTGAGCAAGTTATGGACTTCACATATCTACTGTCTCTTTCAAACAATGGACAAAATCCTTTAACCCTCTTATTAAACCACTCAATGTGTGTCCATTGTCAATGTGTGGGTTTAGTTTGAAATATTTATAGATATATCTAACTTAGCTAGAATAAATCTAGCAAGATCATTTGTTTGACCAAAATTATTTTTTAGTTAAAAATGCTTAAATTCACTTGATCTAATAAGTTGGCTAAAAGTATGGTAGAGCTTTGGACTTTTCTCCCAACTAATATAAAAATAGAAACACTAGAAAAAGGAAAAGGCATATACATTCTTCTTACACTTTTCAATTCCCTAATTTTTTCGAACAAATTTATTATTTGCATTATTTTTTCTGAGTTGATTTTATAATGTTTAATTTAATATGGGTTTTCTTTAAATTTGGTTTTTCATATTAGTCTAAGTTTAGAAAAACTTTTTAAAAGCTTCAATTATATAATATTGGTTGGATATTATCTTAGCTTGTTTAGAGTGTCCATAAAACTAAACATTTGAGAATGTTGGCTTCTTGTACCTTGCGAAATAATGTCTTGGATGTATACTTAAGGGCTATAGGTGGGAGCTACAATTTTTTATTCTTACAATTATCTTATGTTTTCATTTATTTCTTTTCTCTTCTAGTGATTTATCATTATTAGCTATTAGATTTTCTACAATTTATTCAATAAATTTTGTGATGATAATAATATAATACCCATGCCTCTAATAAATTTGAGATCTTTTGGTCATATTTGTCGTTACCCCACAGGTTCTCCAATACCTTTCTATTACCATGTATTGCAAAATGTATTTGAAGGCTTGATATATTACAAATTTTACTTTTGTATAGAATCACTATACCATGTATCTTTAGATGTGTTGGGAGATGGGATATATTCAATATTTTGGTAATATTTGTAATTAGCCCACATTTTCTCTAATACCATTCTATTATCATGTATGGCTGAATATATTTGAAGGCTTCATATATTACAATTTTTACTTTTGTATAGAATCAAGTTACCATGTATCTCTAGCTATATTGGGAGATAGGATATATTCAATATTTTGGCTCTCATATATGTATATTAGAATATTTTTAAAAAGGTTTCTTCCAAGTGTGAAAGAAAAATATACAAATTTATAGTTTTACTTTTGATTTACGGTTTAGTGTAAATATTTTGAGATATATGGTTTAGCATATAATATTTATCATCTAGGACATGGGGCCTATGGTTTTACTTTTTTATTAAATGTTTATGTTATAGGATATATGGTTTAAAATAAGGTACAAATTTTATTGTTTAGAGTTTAGGATTTATAGGGTATAGAGTTAATTCTAGGTATATATAGTTTATGGTCTTTATTGTGCCTTTCAAAATGTGTACCAATTCTCTTTTGGTAATATAAAGACCTCATTTGTTTGTTTTAGGGTTTTGTGATGTTGCCATTATTCTCTCTAATCGAGTTAGGAGAGATGTTTGATTTCAATTACTTTTGGGTATTAATGTTGCAAAGATGAGCTTTTGTATTTATTGATGTCAAACTTGTTGATTCAGATGAGCTACTTAGTTATAGTCTCTAGTTTAGATGTGGCCTAGTATAGTGTAGTTACAGTGAAGTAGCAATGTGATCATGTTGATGTATGGAATATATTCATGATTATTCTAAAAGGTTTATAATGATGTCTCTTGATTTTTTTAGAGATTTGGTGTTGGATTATTTGATCCATAGTCGGTGCTTAGTCATGTGACTAATATGGTGTCACCGTATAGTAATGCATTGTGTTCCCATACTTGCAAGTACTTTGGTGATGTTGTTCAGTATTATTGGTACTTGTTAATTATATCTAGGGCATATGAAAGCACTCTTTGTGGTCCAAATTTATGATTGTGTAAAGTTGTGGTAGTGTGCTTAGACAAATTTATATTTTGCACCTGACCTATACTATTTTGGTTTGTACAATTGCATGTAAATCCATGAGCGATGATTTGGGATGGACTAGAAGCTATGCCAACTTGGTGAGAAGCCTCACATGTCTCATTTTGCCTTCCAGATTTGTATTGGATCTTGTTTCTAGCATACTATTTGGAATTTACACGTTACACCTAATTAAGCTGACCTAATTGGTATTCTTGAGCTTGCAGTTAGAATATAAAGGATTGACTCATCATGAAGAGAGATAGATAAGGTTTGTGTGTTGTACGAAGTATATGTGAAGAAGTATAGTGGCTCAAAAGTGTTACAAAGCAGTGATGAAGACAGACTATATGTTTTGAATCATGAATTGTGATTAACATTTCAATTAATGTGGTTCTTTATAGTTCAACTCTATTGATATATATTTATTAGATGTATTGTATCTTGCCTTAAAAAAGTGATCTTCAATGTTTGAAAGTCCCTTTTTGTATATTGCCCTAAGGTTGTGTGCGTTAGCTTTAGAAGTTATCTCAAGAGTAGTGAGCTCCTTGGTCTCTAGCCTAAACATTGTAATCAACTTATCATATAGTGAGATATATAGTGAGATATTTCTAACTATGGTTTTTCCCAATTTGGGTTTTCTGTATAAAAATATTAGTATTCTTGTGTGGTTGCTTTTGTGGTTCTAGGCTTTTAGTTTCATGCATATGTTAGATGGAATTAAGTTTTAGCAAAAGATTAAATCTTATTAAGTTTTAGTGTATGTTGATTCACCCCTACCCCCCCATTGCCCCCCCCAACCCCCTCTCAACATCTAGTGATGTTCAACAATTAAACCTACCAAAGTTCATCGTGCCTTGGTAAAGTGACCACTAAGATCCTTGAGAAAATTCATTTGGTCAAAAGAATAAATTAAACTTGTAGGATTTAAACTTATTATCAAGCATGGTCCACTTTTACCTAAATATCTAAGTTGTGACTCTCAGACCTTGGTCTTTCATAGTTGGTGAGGAGGTTTCTAAATAAAATTGGATTACCAGTTAACTTTTTTATAAAATTTTCTAGTTTAAAGTCTACAATAATATTATTCTACAACTACATCAAGAACATATTTAATGTTTCAAATAAGTTCATTTTATAATTAGAAGTTTCCGATCTAATTTTGTTGAGTTATTTTGAGGTGGTCAAATTTCTTTACCATGTTCTAGACTAATGTAATTTCATCATTTAGCTTCTTGTGGATTCAATTGTGCGAATTTATTTGTATCAACGTTAAGAAGCAATTAAATGATACAGTTATGGATTGTGAAATTTTGATAAATTTAATCTATTGTAATTTATCTCTATTTTAATCTCCATAAGATAATCTATTGACTACTTTTTCTTTGTAATAATTCTTTACATTGCTTTCATATAAAAAACAAATTAACTAATTTTACATGTCTTAAAATATCTTGTCCATATTATAAATAATTTTATTTCTATTCAAATTACTTTAATATATCATAAAATGTAATAAGATAGAAATAATGAATTCAAAATTAGAAATTGTACTTTTGAAATGTAATTATTTTATTTATATATTTTTTAGTTTGAAAATATTAAGCAATCATTATAACTCCCATTTTCTATTACTTTGTTTTAAATTAAAAAATAACAATTTAAAGATCGATATATTTTAATTCTTTTTTAGATTCAATTTTTTTATTTTATCAAGATATTTTGTTTACATGGAAAACAAATCTTTCATTATAATCTGTCCAAATTAAAATTTCAATAAATGTAATATGAGATAAATAACGTGAATAGAATATATATTTGCATGTAAATAATACACAACAAATTTGACAATTTTATTCCTATTAATTTAATAAAAAAATTATAAGATGATAAAGAGTCTAACCTTTTTTATTGTCTTCTTCTGTTCGTTCAAACGAAGATCCTACAGAAATCATTATGCTAGAAACTATTATTAAATAAATATTTTGCGGTCCAAAAAGTAGAGTGGTATGTGATTAATTAATTATTATAAAATAATATTTCATACCTTTTCTGATTTAATACGTTGTATTCCTGCTTGAATCTTATGCTCTAATTCCGTCAATTCATTTACATTCAGCTCCTCAATATTTTCACCTTTCATATGACTATAAAATATGAAGTTAACATTTTCTATTAGAAAACAATAATTTATATTAAAAAATATATATTAAATTATAATTACACGATATAAATTTACCATATGGAGCTATATGATTCTTCAATCTTTCGAACAAGATCCACGATTTCTTTGCCTTTGCACTAAAAGAAAAATAGGAAGAAACTCATCTTAATATATTTCAAAATTTAACAATTGAAAATTAAATAAGAAAGTTTACTAGTTAGTAAATCAAAATATATCATAATATAAAATAAGTATTTTGTTTGCGGGGTTAGGAAGGTTGATCTTGTTCTTAATCTAATGGAAAGAGTAAAATGGAGTGTCTTGAAAGCAGGTTGGTTGAAAATCAATTTTGACACATCAAAAGATTAGTGGAGCAAGTAGTTTGATTAGTGGAAAAGTGATAAAGAAAAACACAAACAACAAGGTAGAGTTTCAAGTTGCTCTCCTCAAATTGACAAGTTGTATAAAACTGAATGTGAGGCGGATACATCTAGAAGGAGACTCACTAATAATAGTTAATGTGACACTACATAATTCGACTCCAAATTGGAAACTACAAAAATGACTACCCCGATTTGGAAACTCATTAATAAATTTGAGTACTCCAAAATTACACATGTTTATAAGCTGGAAAAGGAACAAGATGGCTAATGAGTTGGAAAAGGCAGTGATGGGAATACTAGCAAGAACGAAAAAATATTAATGAACACGAGGAAGGTAATCCTCCAAATTTTGAAGATCAACAAAGGGCAACAAACCTTCAATTTTCTTTAATCTGAAGTAAAAAAAGGATGTGCATTAATTGCATAAGGATGGAAGCCTCGCCACTTTTGAGAGGCAAGTGTGTGAATGGAATGTCATGTGAAAAAGGGTTGCTCTTTTAGGAGTTGGGTAGTTGTCACAAAATCTTTTTGGACATGGAGTTGAAACAAAAACAAACACCCCACTAAAATTAACATGCTAACGTAAATAGACGGTGTTTCTGGGGGAGGTGTCAAAGAAGAGTCTTAAGAGTATGTTTAAGACAAACCATGGTCTCATTATACATGATATTAATGGTGTAATTGGAGATGATTTCCTAAAATTCGATCATAGATATAGAGTCAGTAGAGTTGATTCTTTCCAGAAATGGAGTGGAAGGTTTGGAAGGCCAACCCAAATTGGCCACACAATTAGCGGTTTAGTAAAGGGGTTAAAGGAAGTTGTCCAAGGCTTAATGGGGAGGGCGTGAGCTCCCTAAGCCCACAACTTACCCAAAACCAAATCCCTATCATTCGAAGAAGAAAATGAAGCAATAATAAGCCTTTAGTACAAGGAAAGAGCTCAATATTATGAGCAACCAAATGCTTCCAGGAGTCACTTACCCAACTATGGGCATCCAGTAGAGAGGTTCATAATCCAGAGAATCTACACACCAAGGCACAACACTAGTAGAACTCGATATTATTCCCAATGTCCTACCCACAAACTACCACAGAGGAGAACTTAGCATAGGGAAGAGGACGAAATCCCTTAGAGGATTGGGCAGTAGATTTGACAATCCAAGCAAAGCTATGTTTCCCAACAAAAGAAGGTTTTGGTGGGGCCAAAGTCTCCCTAGCTCCAAAAACAACACCCTTTCCGAGAATCAACGACACCATTAGGCAACCCATCATCAACATAGTCGCCTAGGTCAACAGGGGGTCGAGAGGAGCCAAAATCAATAGCAACAAGGGGGGAATGGAGGTGCGATCCCACTAGATCAGAAGTAGCCTCGAGAGGGCCACAACCAAAGACCAACGCAATGAACGCAACCAACACAAAACCTGTCGAGCATTTTGAACGAGGGTGGGTAGGAGAATCGTTGAGCGCCATTGGTAGTCTTTTTAATATTAATTAAATGTCAATTAAGTATGTTGTTGGCATTAAAATGCATCATGTAATGAAATAATCATGTGATTTAATTTACAATATTTTGAGATATTAACACTAATGTGAAATTTAATATTGATGTATGTTAAATTATTTAAATATAATAAATTAATATTATGTAATATTTTTACCCCATTTGGTAAATTGTATGTGCCTCAACTATTTTATATATGTATACATGGGTACTATTGATGTTTCTTGAGTGGTTGTAGGTACTGAGTATCGATTTTACCTAGCTACATAGGTTTGCGCGTACCCTCCCTAATGGTGGTTAATAGTAGATAGCACATTGGCCAAAATTATCACCGAACCTTATTGTGTAATTCCCCATGTGAATACTAATACAAACCCGAATACCGTGTTTGGTAATTTTTGAAACACCTTGAGATTCTCTTGTGGTATAACAATAAAAAGTGCATGCATATTTGTGTTTAATTGCATATTATTGTCAATTCTAATTGTCGAAATGAATTTTAATGATTTTAGTTGTAATTTAATATTTTAAAATTAAATATGCCTTATGAGTATTCATTTCACTACTCAATTTTTTGTGAGCCATCCCTTTCAGCTATGTGATAACACTCGACTCTCTTACTCTCTAATACCTAGCCCTGTATATTTTCGTTGGTGTTGTTTAATTGATAATCATATGGTTACAATGTGTGTCAGTTCACAATGCTATATGTCACCTTGCATTTGATGATGAGTGGTATTCTTAGCTTGATGGTTTATGTTTTGCATGCTTGTATGGTGTGTACTCCATTCTCTTGCATATATTTGTTTGCAATAGAGATGTTTGGTTTTTCTCTCCTTTGGGGATGTTTACTTTTTGATTATGTTTACTGTTTATACTTTGTAGATGGATTGCATGTAAGCCTATACTCTTGTGTGTATTCTATTGCAAATATAGGTGTGTTATCATTTGATGTCGAACTTGTTTGGTGTCACTTATAATTGATGTCAAACGTGTTTGGTGTTTTCATTGATGTCATTAGTAAAGATGAGTTTGTGTTGTTTGTGATTGTGTGTAGTGGTGACAAAGGTGAAGAAATTGCAATTGTTCAATTGTTTGGTTGTGGTATGTGGTTCGGAAATGAGTATTAAGATGCTATTATGTTGTTTGGAGGCGATGTTGAGTGAGTATGAGATGTTTTCAAAAGATGACAAAGGTGACGTGGTTTGGACAACATATTAATATGGTTCGTGTGGTAATCTAGTTCAAATTTCATGTGTTGGTTTATTGTTTAGTGTGATTAGTTGTGTGACTCTGGCCTACTCTGTTGATTTATCTTATTTGCATCATACTCTTTTGATCTACAGATGTTTTAGATGTTAAATTAAAATGTTGGTATGGGTCTTACTGAGACATGTGAAAATCCACATCAGGTGATTTTTTTGGGTTGATTGGTTAACCTTCTTTATTGGTTATCTACATAGTACGTTTGATGTTGATTTTGGAGGATGTGTTAGAGTGTGCAATTCATTGGAATTGAATTAGACAGACGTGTTGTGATGTATTTGGCCCCCTTTATATCTTGGAGTGGGACCATATTTGGTTTAGTTTCCATTTGTGGCTAATTTTGTGTAATTCATATAGATTATGTTTTTGACCAACCTAGTTGAGGGTTTCAATGGATAAGCTAATAAATAAAAATGTGTAAATGTGTGTATTGTTGTGATATGGATTGATGTGGATTGAATAATGTACAAACGTATGTGAAGAAGTAGAAGTGCAAATTTCAATTTGTGTTGAGCTTTGATGATCATGTTCATCAGAGTGATAGATTTTTGATGTAGTGAATGTATGAGTTATATTTGCCATGATATTATTTGCTTGACAAAGTGGTTCAAGGACAATTTAATGATTCATAGATCTTGTTCATTTCATTTCATCATTTTCTTGTGCATACTGAAGGACAATATGTCCTCTTGGTATCTTGTGCAGATTTGTATCTTGCCCTAGAGAAGTGAGCTTCAATAATGCATGTCCATTTGTATCTTACCCTAGGATTGTGCGCCTTAGTAATGCAAGTCCATAGTATATTTCCCTAAGGTTATGCACCTTAGTCGTGCAAATCCAAATTAGTAGTAGTGAGCTACCTTGGCCTTGAGTCTAAAAAATTTTAATCAATTATTCCCTGCTTTGGGTTTTCCACATAAATCTAGTGTTCTCTTGTGTATCTTGTTTTGTCTTTTCATGTTTCATTATTGTAGAGATAAGATAATTGTACTTTTCAAGTTTAAGGGCTTACAACTAAACTAGTTTAAGGTTTGGATTGATTCCCCCCCCCCAACCTCTTAGTCATGTGGTGTGTTCAATGTATTCTTGTTTAAGTATTTGGGTCATGTAATTATCTCCATGAGCATGGTGGGGTGAACCTCTAAGTTCCACACGGTCAGCTAGCTTTGATAACCATCATCAAGGACCAAAAGTCATGGCTTCACGGATGACATCAAGTTCATTCTACTACCATTTTTCTCTTATAATCTTATTATGTGCATATCAATTCTTATAAATTTAACCTTATGGATATTTGGATCCAATATATATTGATATATGTGCATATTAGACACTCCTCGTGGAAGATGATGTAATCAAATGAAAATGGTAATGGATTATGTAAGGTGGGGAAAATAGGATACAGACATCTATACAAGCAAACAAGGAATCTATTTTCCAACATACTGATTATATTGGAAGGAGAATGATCCATTAGGCTCTAGATAATCTAAACACAAAGTGAATTTAGTGGTCCTTCACCGTTACTAGAATATGACTATGCAAATTATAATTGAAGAATGCAAGAAGTAGGTCCAAATAGATGGAAATGACAATTTTTAGCATGTATGAGAAGACAGAGAACTGGGAGACCAATTTTAGAAAAAGGACTAGCAGAGTAGACTATGACTAACCGACAATCTAAATTTTAGGTAGAAGTGGAAGGAGTGAGGAAATATACTTGACCTTTCCTTGAGACTAAGGCGGTCTGCTTGGCCCACTCATGACAATTTCAACTCCAACGAATTGCAAATTGTAGCTCTCCTCCTGCTCATTTTGTACTTGTTTTCGTTGGTTTGTCATCTATTCCAACACAAAAAGAGAGGAAATATTGAGTAGAAAGTGAATTTCCTAAGTCAAACCCAAGTTCTAGAAATTAACCTTCAAACTGAATCGAATTGAACTTGAATTGAAAGTGTGTTGATATGTAGTAGAGGGTAGAACTAAAAATGGAATGCTTGTACCATCATAAACCTTCTTGATGTTTAAATGCTCATGAAGATGTCGACGTTGACTTGAATGAACTTGACTTTAGGAATGGAAGATCATAAAATCTAAAACAAATGCATAGATTTGCAAATTACTCCTAATCCCCAATGTCTTAATGCTTGTTCTCTTGCTCTTGAAATTGAATTATCCTTTGTTGTCTCCTTTTTCGTCTTTATATCGTCTAGCTACCCAAAACGAGGGAGGATACCTCACTTATATACTTCTCCAAAGCATTTTGGGGTGCAAAACACAAACCAAGCCATCACAAGTAGAGATTTCCTGCTTAACCCTGCTAACTATTAAATGGTCCAAATTTGGTGCTAAACATGGGGGAGCATGGCACCCTAAATGGCCCATGCTCAAGAGAAAGTTCCCTCCAAGATAGTTCCAAATATGGACTTGAGGTCTAAAATGGGATGGAGAAGTTGGAATGGGATTTTAAATTGGGTTGGATCAAGCATGTCAAGCACAAAAGGTCAAGAATGCCAAAATAGGCCCTAGATAAGCAATAAATTGCATAGGGATGCAACTTACGATGCTACAAATTATATTTGCTTGTGTGTTTGGATATTGCTATCAAACACAAGTTGTATGCATGCCTTCTTTACCTTTCAAAATTGTATCACGGTTATATGTATATGAAACTTCCAATTCTGGTTAAAATAAACTTAATGGTGCCATGTGCCCTCTAGGAAGCTATTGTAGTCACCTCATGATGTTGTCAAGTGTGCTTGTAAAAGTTGGAGTGGATTAGAGTCAATTTGGGTCCGATTCAGACAATATGAAACCATGTTTTGTAGTCTTGTAAAGTGTCCAAGTGTGGTAGTTCTTGGTTCTTTGTGTGCTTTATCTTAGGGCAAGAGTTTAGGGTATTATGGAGGTGCATCTCTCACTCCCCATCCTCTCCTTGTGCACGTCGTTAGTGCCTAGTATCTGATGGTGTAGTTTGCCTACTTTGTCCCCTTATCTTTTCTAACATTTTTTAGTTTCTTGGGCATTCGCAAGGTTCTTCTTATACTCAATGCATATGTGGTGTTTGCGGGATTGATCCCCAACTTTGATATTTTCACTAGTCAGGACACCAATGTGGAACGAAGGAAGACAATGTGAAATTGGGTTACTAGGGGCACTAGTGCCTTAAATGGACACTAGAATGTCTAGTGGACTAAGGAGCATTGCACTAGTTTCCCTCTCGCATGCATGTATCCTGTTAGTGTGCATAGTCCCTTGTGGGTGCCCTACTCCTGTGTACTTGTCCAATAGGGTTTTTAGGATCCTAGAGGGGGACTTTGAGGGATTTGACATCATCGATAAGGCTTGGAGAGTCAAGGAAGCTTGTGAAATGGTCTAATTATGTTTTCAAAAAGCTCTATGGGTTTTTATTGTATTGGTCTATGTGATGGTGTCCACATAATGCCAATTGTCACACCTAGGACTGAGAATAAATTCTAAAAAATTGAGAGAAATCTTCGACCTTATGAAGTCTTGATAAGGTCAAAACCATTGATCTACCTTACCTAAGGTGTTGTGACCTTCCTTAATGGTTCGTTGGTTTTTAAGGACATCAGTATTTGGCTCCTACGTTGTCAGATTACAACAAGATGTAATATGTTTACAACTAAGCTAGACATACACGTGCCTATGGAGTTTGGGCTTGAGTTGGTCGGCTTAGTGTGATGTGGATTGGAGGTGGATGAATCCATCATCCCATCTTGGTGTCGTTTGGTGAGAGGACATGGTTGAGATATGTGTCGATCATTGTCGAAGAGTCATTCTCCCTCTCTTGTTATTTTCTTTCTTTTCATGGCAAGTGGTGGTTTCGTTGTTAGTCTCTCACTATGGTCACCTTGCTTGTGTAATGGTGTGGTCTTGAGTAGATGTTCTTGTGTCGTAGTATCACTTGCAACACTTGTGCGTATGTCATCATGAAAGTGCATCATTTTGTATCATTATCCTTGAAGTTGAAGTTGTTAAGTTTAAATGAAATGTTTCAAAAAAAAATTATTTTGAGTTCACTTGGCTTGTTTCCGCTAGGTTTCCTTCATGAGGCATTACAATTCCTCCAACAATGATTTCATTACTTCATATTGCACATCCTTATTATACCTCCTCCATTGTTTCCCATACTTTTCATACCACTATTTTTTTCTTATTTTTACCATTGATACACACTAATTCATGACTTTGGAACCTTAAAAAAAGGTGGATAGCATGCTCAACAATAAATATTCTATTATATATAATCCTCCACATTATACACCACTTTTCTTTAAGGTTTTCACATATCCATTGCATCCCAATTTCCTTGCATCTAGATATCAAATATATAATGAGAAAGCAAGTCATAATATCCATTTGCAATATTTGAATGCTATATATTTGGATTTTACATTTGTGGATGTGATCTTGGTCAAGTTGTTCCCGTGAACCTTTAAATACTATACAATTCCAAAAATTTACTCTTTAACTCTTAGTCCTATACATCCTTTTGATTAACTAGTCATTTTCTTCTTCTAACATTTTTTTCATAGCATGATAACTAAGTGAATTGAATAAGCATATTGAAAAGTGTAATGAGCCTATTAACAATCTTGTTACTCACTTTTGATAATCATGTGGTAAAATAAAGCATTGATTTAATGTTGATGAACAATAAATTTTATTATTTAAGTGATCCCTTCCTACTATTCAAAAAAAAATATACTTGTCACATCCCTCAAAGGATCCCATTTTAACTTGTTGATGATAGGTACATCAATCAATTCGTTGATGGCATGGTTTAAGGTGATGCAAGTTTCATAATTCATTTGGGAGTATTCTAATACCCACTTCAATAGTAATATTATTGGTGCTTGTCAATATCGTGGATCCATTCTATAATGAGGACATAAATAACAATCTTCCAATGCCACCACCAATTTTAGTGAAGACTCATAAACACATTGAGATATGCTTACACCATAATACAAAATTACTATAATTCAAAATCATTATTTAAGAATCCAAATTCATTTTAAATCTATTGATAAATTATTTTATAAGTCTAATATATAAATTCATAAAGAAGAACATTATAAAATATATAAAACAAACATCTCTTCTTATAGCATCAAAGGTCATACTAAAGGCACGAAAAGAGAGAAATAAATGAGGACGGCACTAGCTGCACAAACAGCCCTAAAGAAAGGACCTGAAAAGCCATTTTCTACAGTTTGTACTATTGCGGCCAAAAGACTGGATAACAGAGTCATGGATAAGAAGGATAATTTGTTCATTGGTTGGGAGGCCATGGAGATTTATATCGCCCAACTGAGATGCACAATAGACTTCGTTTTATATAAAATATGGCACCATTTTTTAGCGCATAACTGAGCGCCACTCTACTACAGACTGAGGTACCATATCAGTAATCCCACTCAGAAAGAAAGAAATGGTAAATATTTTGATTTTAGGCGCAGTACAAACGTGAATTTCATTTGTATAGGGAGAGTTAAAGAAAATTCAATTTAGATACAAGAATTATCTGACTTTATTTTGCAGATTAAGGAAACGTTTCCAAGGTTTTTCCTTAATGAAGATCCGTTGGGGTGATTACAGATTAAGGAGATATTACCAATGTTTCTCCCCAAATTTAGGGTTATCAAGCTAAGAAGTTGCCCCAAATTGACCAACTGAGGAATATTGACAGGAATTTCATGCCCCTTACTAGATAGGTCATGTCCCTGAAGGTTCTTTGATCCGCCGAGTATGTACAAAAGAACCTCGAACATAACAGATACAAAATTTATCGAAGAAAGCTTTTACTACTACCCAGTGTTAAAAATTTTGAAGCTTAAACAAAACACAGAATTTTAGATTCTTTGATGCATACACGGGTCTATAACTTAGAATGTTAGGCAATTGATAAAAATATTGGTCCATTCAGTTTACTATCAATTTTTAACATCTGAACATGAAAAACTGTACTCTGTAAATTTCATTCTGCATGACTGGTTGAAAGCCATCAAAGATTTCAAACCACATACAATCCTAGATACATTGCACTGATAAGTATATACAGACAGCATCATGCCGAAACCGCCCTGCCAGCATTTGACAGGAACTATGCTACAGCCCAGTGAAAACTATATAAAGACAGCATTATAGCATCATTTGGCAGGAACTATGCAGCAGCTTAGTGATAAGTATATACAGACAGCATCCTGTCAAAACCGTCCTACTAACATTTGGCAGAAACTATGTTGCAAGAAAGTATTGTTTTTCATACATAGAACCTCTTTCAGCATTTGGTCAAAGGAATTGCAACTGTTTAAGATGTTTTGTCATGGCATTTTAGTTTTCCTCTAAATAATGATGATCAAAATGTTGCAATTGTTGGCATGACATTGGGTACTTTGTCTTCAAGCAATTCGACAAGCAGCCACCCAAAATTTTCAGCTCAAATCTAAGTGGTTTGTTTACACTGTTTATTTGTCATGGAAACTATTTGAGCCTAATTTTCCTACATTTGTAGGACGAGTCTCTAATATGTGGTATTATTTTATGGTCATACTCTCTTACAACAAACTGCTGTAGTATTCTAAGTGTCGGCAAAACACTATTTATATTTTTTACTCAAACACGTTCTTATATTACTTATATGGGTTATCTGAAGTTTAACTGATTTTTGTTTGAGTATGTTGAAGATATATGGTATTAATAATGCTTAAGGGTTTAAGTCAATATAGAATGGTTGCCACACCTATTCACAGTATGGCTATGACTTTTTATCACTATATTAAACTCGAAATTGTATTGTGTCACGTACGTGATCTTGTGTAATATGATTTCATATAAGAATTGTTAGTATCTATAAGAAGCATAATAAAGACCCATCTTTGTACGGAAATGGATGTATTACGTTAGCATGCATAGTAAAAAGTAACTGTTTCTTACCACTACTAACACTATATATCAATATAAACTTGACACAGTCAGGGAATGATTCCATCAGGAAAGTTATAGACTGAGACAAAACAATCAAACTTAACAACAATATAGGTGATCTGTACCTCGCATAAGTATGCTGTTGGATTTGACTGTGTTCACTAAACATCAGGCTGATATCAGGAAAAACTGCTCTCACATCTTGTTATTATTTCCTTTCTGAGTTTTATTATTCCTTTTTGAAGCTTTCTGAAGATTATAACTGCCTAGAAATTATGGTTTTAAACTGCTCAAGTACCTTGGTGATCAGATGATGTATTAAACCTTTTAAAGTTGTTAATGTGTCTACTGGTATTCTGGGTCTCGAGGCCTTGGCAAGGAAGTATTGCTTTCTTAAATTGTGAGGATTGAATTCAAAGTATTGCTTTCTTAAATTGTGAGGATTGTCCATTGAATTCAGAGATCTTACATTTATATTGTTGTTGTGTCTAATTGCGACCTGGTCAAATAATGTTGAATATGGGGAGACGTGTTGTGAATTTGTGGTATTTATGCATCTTCTGACCACCAAAATCTAGGGGTTGATTTGCAGACCTATTTCTGCCACATGAAATCATTGACTAATGATCGTTATGAACATATTTAGTTAGAACCAGCAAGTGCGATCGTTATCTAGTCAGTGAATTAGAGAATTGGGCTGTTGCATGAATATTTGGTGGCACAATATGGTAAGCAAGATCAATAGGTTCATAATATTATTATCATAGTTATTATTATGTCTTTGTAATGGATATAGAGTTGTCAACTATCTATCAAGGTGGAGAATCCTCGAGGTTTACACCTTGTTGATGTATGTGAAAAAAAATGATTGTCTAATGTTTGTATAATTTATCTTAATTTGAGAAAGCCCATGTTCCCATCCTAATAGTTTAAATATTTGGAGAGCTACATGGAACTTCAATTCTATTTGGAAGTGAATAGAATATGTAGGTAGTCCTTAAGTGAAGGATGCCCCCTATGACACAAGCCTGTAAGGAGTATATAAGGGATAGCTCCAAAGTTCTGGGGGGCGTTATTAAACTTTTATGTTTCTCCATTTTCAGCTTGTTTCAATTTGAGATTGAATTTGTATTAGATGACTGAATAAATCAGGGTAACCTGCACCTAATAATGATACAAGTTAGGATCTAATGGTGTAAACAATGTTTATTTTCATTGAGTACGGATGGTCTACCTAATCTAGCTGTGTGTCTGATTTTTGAATGAAGCTAATCTTGCTTCAAAACGACTGATCAACCTTCATGTTATATCACGGTCTAAAAATGAAAGATGCAGTTAGTTCTGTCAAGCATGACCGAGATCTGTAATTTTCAACTTATCCTCTTATTATATGAAAATCATGACGTTTTTTAAACCAAATTGTATTTGTTTACTGAAAAAAAGTACGATATGATTTATGATTGGTACCATAAACAATACTATATAATTTGAAATAGGAAACTGGTATATATTACTAAAGTTGGTCAATATTTGTCTAAATAGTAATGTCTTCTCAAATACCTGAGTAGATTTGATTACTTTTTAAGTTGGTATTATTTTTTTATATGCCTTGTTTAGAGACTAAGTTGTGTGGATTTAATGTGTTAAACATGTGTTTGCCTCTCGGAGAGTTGAATTTTGAATAAAAGTTGAAATCCGTCAACAAGGAGTGGCAGGCCATTAAAGGCATCCAGCTGTTAGATAAACTGTAGCTTCTCAGGTGGCCCTTAGCTGGACGTCTCTTTGCTGTTCGTTGTTTTTTCTGGTATTACAGTTTGTGAGTTTCATTTCTTTTGTCTTGACAGCTGCTATGTAATGGGTCTGAGTCTTATCCTATGTTTACTTAATCAAAAAAATTGATCCAAAAACTTTAAAATTCTATATATAAATTCATTGATAATTTGATTGTGACATATATCTAGATCTACTTGACTAGCATTTGTTAAACCTTATGATGTGTACATTATATATACTGGCTATAAGATGAACCCCACATTGGAACCAAGTTTGACACAAAATGTCAGTGTAAGTGATAGATGCCATGGTCTAACATCATATCTTCGAGATTAACCAACTTCCGCAAATAGCACAAAGGTGAAGAGTGCTACCAGCTATCCTATTTGTGGTAGAAGAGGAGTTTAACCGATTGTTACTAGTATCATGAAAGGAACAAAAGCCAACACCTAAACGTTGTATTGGGACATTAGTCCCATGTTGTGAAGGGTTTAGTTGCATATCACCAAAGCCATATGGTGATATATGTCTAGAATTACCCCTTCTATGATGGATAATACATAGAATTACCCCTTCTATGATGGATAAATCATAATACTTAGAATTACCCCTTCTAGGATGCCTAATACTTGTTAATGGATTTGGGGTGAAAAAAAATCAAAATCCACTAATTTGATAGTTCAACAAGTCATGAGAATCTTATAAATGGTCTTATGTGATGTGTGTTACACTTGCACCTTATCTATTAATTATTATTACTAATGTAACATGCTTTCGTATCATTATAGCCAATACATGTGGGATTACTCCTGTAGGTAAGTTGCTTGTCAATGTTATGTACTGAAAAACTATCTAAAACAATCAATAATATATTTTTTATATCATTTTATTTGTGACGTATCAGAGCAATTATCTGTCTTGTGGCTGTGAAGAATGGAAATATGATGAAACATTTTTTAAATTGCGGATTGCAGTCGAAATAAAATTGCAATAACCTTTTCTATTTCTAATCTACAGGATTTAATATTTTAAAATCCTTCTTCCTACACGCGGGTTGCATAATTTCTTTTATTTTTCTTAATTGATTTGATGGTTAATCACAATCAGATAGTTGTTTTTGAAGGCAAGACTTGCATAGAAGTTAGGGTTTTGAAATAACTTTCGCAGTTTGGTTGGGGAAATGAATCTAATGAAGGTGTTGATATATAGTTCTTTGAAAAATAGTAGATGCAATGTTTAAATTAAAGGTGTAATAAGAATTTTTGAAATAGGAGGAAAATAAGAGGAATATTTTTTACAAGATAAAGTGAAGGGAATTTAATTCTTGATAGTCTTATCGTAGATGTATTAAATATATTTTAAATTTCTAATGAAAATCGTGATGAATTTTATGGCTACACATATTGTTTCAAGTGGTTTTTAATACAATATGTTAGGTTGTAACGCGCACGCCTATAGATTAATGTGATAAGGATCCACACCTAAATGAAAACATGTATTTCCTTTTGAAAATCTTTTGAAGTTGGCATTAAATATAGATATTGAACTAAATGCATTTCTTTTATTTATGACCCCTTTATGGACCTATAATGAAGTGTAGCTTACATCAAATATTACCGTAGGTATTAAATAATTATTATTACACTATTGAACAGGTTACTATTATATTGAAATTAACTCTAGTACATGTTTGATTCAACTATAAGAATAAGATACATACATGAGGTGATTAATAAACATACAAAAATATAATTATACCTTTAAAATATAAGCATAAATTCTAAGAACATGTTAGAATTTAAAATCCCAATCACAATAAATAATAATTAATGATGTCATACATGACTTGGCAATTCCTACAATTGTAAGTAGGAATATCTTAACATTACAAAATATGATGAGGTGAAATGTGATACTAAAAACTTGATTCTAATTAATTTAAGTATCCTTAAAAAAAAAAAAAATGTCTTAAATACAAATAGTATTACAAAATATAGCTTTGGTTGATAAAGTATTGCCCTTGCATACCAAATGTCCATATATCAAAAATTAACCCAACACATTTTTGCTCTCAAATGCAATTTTGAAATTTTTTGTAATTGTTTAAAAAGAAATTCCATGTATTTCAATATAAGCACTTACAAATAAATTCCAACAATACCCTTATGAATCAAGTCTACCCAACATCATAGTTATGTAATTCACTTTTAAATTAAATTATTACAACAATGAAACACTATTTTATAAATAGAATTAGAGAAAACACATTAACCCATATTTCTAACCCCTTGCAGGAGAAGCATGGCCATATCAATTACATTTCAACAAGTAGATAGTTAATTTTTAAGAAATTCACATATTAGTTATAATAGAAAGAACAAAATCACAAGATACACCAAAATCCAAGATTTTACAAGTTAATCTAATACAATTTAAGGTTTCAAGAAAGAGAACTTTTTTTATTCAATTTTTTTAAAAAACATAATTCATAATAAAATAACACATTTTTCGTATTTCCACATTATAACCTTTTCACCTTATGATAATATATATTTCCTAATTAACTTCAACAAATGCGAACTGATTACATTTTAACTAAAAAATGCAATGTTCTTCACACTTAATTTAACTTGCCAGATAAAATAGTATCATGTGTTCAAATATTTTAATATCATAATTTACATTTTGACAAGACTATCTAGTCATTTACATATATGAAGAAAAATGTACGAATATATATAATTATAGAACACTCAAGAGAAGACACATTTACAAGTCTAATCACATAGGCAATTGAGAATGGTGACTAATTTGGATATTGAGTTCATGAGTTTCAACATCAACATTTCTATTACATAAGGAAATATTTATACATTTAAATAGACTATATGCATTGTCTTTGATTAACTACCCTTCTGATTTTCCTTATTCCTGCATAGATCAATAAAGTATTATATAACATCTACCAATATAATGTAATTTAGTTAAAGCGAATGAAAAATCACCAAATATAATAAGGTTTAATAATCAAATTTTAATTAAATCATTTATACTAGCAATGTTTAATCATGTAATAAGACAACACTACAAGTATTGAAGCTACACAACTAGCTTATTATTTTAATGAAAATAGTGTACTTAAAACATCAATACATAAATATTAAATTATATATAGATTGAGTCGCCTAATATTTAATATGTCTGTATCTACAAGTGATAACCAACAAGTAAAAATATAAAGTTGTTTCACATTTTTATAGAATAAACGACCAATATTGGTCCAAATGTATAATTTGACTCACGAAAAATTGACATTTTAATTTTTTAAATGGTGTAATCTAATATATGTGTATTTTATGCTTGTAGTTTTTGAAAAAATAAATAATTATTTAAGTATAGTTTTGTATAAAATTAACATTATAATTTAGTTAAGGGCCTACAAATCCAATAAGTAACATAAGATTGTTTTTGTCTTAAAGGTTGTCGCTCCTCTAATAGGAATTTTTTTTAAACATCTGGCTACTTCTCCAGCTCATGCCTCTAGATGTGTTGTCGTGCGGTCCTTAGTTGTTCATGGTTCTACCTCTAATGCTCGTGGGATTTTTTGGTCTACTCTAGCTATGCTTGTGCCTACCTTACCTCCTAGTGCAATAGTCTCTGAGTCCACTACTGCAGTGTTAGCACTCTTGTAGATTTGGCTTGTGATGATGTTCCCCCTACTATTGTTGTCTCTAGTGTCATTGGTGTTGGGGTCCCTCCTCCAAAGAGTGTTTTTAATACTAGTGGATGAAGCTTTTCTTGTGTTGCCAGATCTACTACTTGCATTCCTTTTAAGAGGAAATTTCATCCTCTATCTTGTACAAAGACCTCCCCCATTGTGGTCTATGTGATGTGGTGGAAAATATCGACTTCTACCAATGTTGCAGGTTGGTTTGTAGATTCTTTGGTCTTTGGTCATCTCTCTTAAATATTCATCATTGGGTGATGGATTTTTGGAAGTCCCTAGTTTTAGGTAACAATGAGCATTTCCCTTGTAAGGGTTATTTTATTACTTCTATTTTTTTTCTCGGTCGTGATTTGGTTTTGAGCAAGTTATGGACTTCACATATCTACTGTCTCTTTCAAACAATGGACAAAATCCTTTAACCCTCTTATTAAACCACTCAATGTGTGTCCATTGTCAATGTGTGGGTTTAGTTTGAAATATTTATAGATATATCTAACTTAGCTAGAATAAATCTAGCAAGATCATTTGTTTGACCAAAATTATTTTTTAGTTAAAAATGCTTAAATTCACTTGATCTAATAAGTTGGCTAAAAGTATGGTAGAGCTTTGGACTTTTCTCCCAACTAATATAAAAATAGAAACACTAGAAAAAGGAAAAGGCATATACATTCTTCTTACACTTTTCAATTCCCTAATTTTTTCGAACAAATTTATTATTTGCATTATTTTTTCTGAGTTGATTTTATAATGTTTAATTTAATATGGGTTTTCTTTAAATTTGGTTTTTCATATTAGTCTAAGTTTAGAAAAACTTTTTAAAAGCTTCAATTATATAATATTGGTTGGATATTATCTTAGCTTGTTTAGAGTGTCCATAAAACTAAACATTTGAGAATGTTGGCTTCTTGTACCTTGCGAAATAATGTCTTGGATGTATACTTAAGGGCTATAGGTGGGAGCTACAATTTTTTATTCTTACAATTATCTTATGTTTTCATTTATTTCTTTTCTCTTCTAGTGATTTATCATTATTAGCTATTAGATTTTCTACAATTTATTCAATAAATTTTGTGATGATAATAATATAATACCCATGCCTCTAATAAATTTGAGATCTTTTGGTCATATTTGTCGTTACCCCACAGGTTCTCCAATACCTTTCTATTACCATGTATTGCAAAATGTATTTGAAGGCTTGATATATTACAAATTTTACTTTTGTATAGAATCACTATACCATGTATCTTTAGATGTGTTGGGAGATGGGATATATTCAATATTTTGGTAATATTTGTAATTAGCCCACATTTTCTCTAATACCATTCTATTATCATGTATGGCTGAATATATTTGAAGGCTTCATATATTACAATTTTTACTTTTGTATAGAATCAAGTTACCATGTATCTCTAGCTATATTGGGAGATAGGATATATTCAATATTTTGGCTCTCATATATGTATATTAGAATATTTTTAAAAAGGTTTCTTCCAAGTGTGAAAGAAAAATATACAAATTTATAGTTTTACTTTTGATTTACGGTTTAGTGTAAATATTTTGAGATATATGGTTTAGCATATAATATTTATCATCTAGGACATGGGGCCTATGGTTTTACTTTTTTATTAAATGTTTATGTTATAGGATATATGGTTTAAAATAAGGTACAAATTTTATTGTTTAGAGTTTAGGATTTATAGGGTATAGAGTTAATTCTAGGTATATATAGTTTATGGTCTTTATTGTGCCTTTCAAAATGTGTACCAATTCTCTTTTGGTAATATAAAGACCTCATTTGTTTGTTTTAGGGTTTTGTGATGTTGCCATTATTCTCTCTAATCGAGTTAGGAGAGATGTTTGATTTCAATTACTTTTGGGTATTAATGTTGCAAAGATGAGCTTTTGTATTTATTGATGTCAAACTTGTTGATTCAGATGAGCTACTTAGTTATAGTCTCTAGTTTAGATGTGGCCTAGTATAGTGTAGTTACAGTGAAGTAGCAATGTGATCATGTTGATGTATGGAATATATTCATGATTATTCTAAAAGGTTTATAATGATGTCTCTTGATTTTTTTAGAGATTTGGTGTTGGATTATTTGATCCATAGTCGGTGCTTAGTCATGTGACTAATATGGTGTCACCGTATAGTAATGCATTGTGTTCCCATACTTGCAAGTACTTTGGTGATGTTGTTCAGTATTATTGGTACTTGTTAATTATATCTAGGGCATATGAAAGCACTCTTTGTGGTCCAAATTTATGATTGTGTAAAGTTGTGGTAGTGTGCTTAGACAAATTTATATTTTGCACCTGACCTATACTATTTTGGTTTGTACAATTGCATGTAAATCCATGAGCGATGATTTGGGATGGACTAGAAGCTATGCCAACTTGGTGAGAAGCCTCACATGTCTCATTTTGCCTTCCAGATTTGTATTGGATCTTGTTTCTAGCATACTATTTGGAATTTACACGTTACACCTAATTAAGCTGACCTAATTGGTATTCTTGAGCTTGCAGTTAGAATATAAAGGATTGACTCATCATGAAGAGAGATAGATAAGGTTTGTGTGTTGTACGAAGTATATGTGAAGAAGTATAGTGGCTCAAAAGTGTTACAAAGCAGTGATGAAGACAGACTATATGTTTTGAATCATGAATTGTGATTAACATTTCAATTAATGTGGTTCTTTATAGTTCAACTCTATTGATATATATTTATTAGATGTATTGTATCTTGCCTTAAAAAAGTGATCTTCAATGTTTGAAAGTCCCTTTTTGTATATTGCCCTAAGGTTGTGTGCGTTAGCTTTAGAAGTTATCTCAAGAGTAGTGAGCTCCTTGGTCTCTAGCCTAAACATTGTAATCAACTTATCATATAGTGAGATATATAGTGAGATATTTCTAACTATGGTTTTTCCCAATTTGGGTTTTCTGTATAAAAATATTAGTATTCTTGTGTGGTTGCTTTTGTGGTTCTAGGCTTTTAGTTTCATGCATATGTTAGATGGAATTAAGTTTTAGCAAAAGATTAAATCTTATTAAGTTTTAGTGTATGTTGATTCACCCCTACCCCCCCATTGCCCCCCCCAACCCCCTCTCAACATCTAGTGATGTTCAACAATTAAACCTACCAAAGTTCATCGTGCCTTGGTAAAGTGACCACTAAGATCCTTGAGAAAATTCATTTGGTCAAAAGAATAAATTAAACTTGTAGGATTTAAACTTATTATCAAGCATGGTCCACTTTTACCTAAATATCTAAGTTGTGACTCTCAGACCTTGGTCTTTCATAGTTGGTGAGGAGGTTTCTAAATAAAATTGGATTACCAGTTAACTTTTTTATAAAATTTTCTAGTTTAAAGTCTACAATAATATTATTCTACAACTACATCAAGAACATATTTAATGTTTCAAATAAGTTCATTTTATAATTAGAAGTTTCCGATCTAATTTTGTTGAGTTATTTTGAGGTGGTCAAATTTCTTTACCATGTTCTAGACTAATGTAATTTCATCATTTAGCTTCTTGTGGATTCAATTGTGCGAATTTATTTGTATCAACGTTAAGAAGCAATTAAATGATACAGTTATGGATTGTGAAATTTTGATAAATTTAATCTATTGTAATTTATCTCTATTTTAATCTCCATAAGATAATCTATTGACTACTTTTTCTTTGTAATAATTCTTTACATTACTTTCATATAAAAAACAAATTAACTAATTTTACATGTCTTAAAATATCTTGTCCATATTATAAATAATTTTATTTCTATTCAAATTACTTTAATATATCATAAAATGTAATAAGATAGAAATAATGAATTCAAAATTAGAAATTGTACTTTTGAAATGTAATTATTTTATTTATATATTTTTTAGTTTGAAAATATTAAGCAATCATTATAACTCCCATTTTCTATTACTTTGTTTTAAATTAAAAAATAACAATTTAAAGATCGATATATTTTAATTCTTTTTTAGATACAATTTTTTTATTTTATCAAGATATTTTGTTTACATGGAAAACAAATCTTTCATTATAATCTGTCCAAATTAAAATTTCAATAAATGTAATATGAGATAAATAACGTGAATAGAATATATATTTGCATGTAAATAATACACAACAAATTTGACAATTTTATTCCTATTAATTTAATAAAAAAATTATAAGATGATAAAGAGTCTAACCTTTTTTATTGTCTTCTTCTGTTCGTTCAAACGAAGATCCTACAGAAATCATTATGCTAGAAACTATTATTAAATAAATATTTTGCGGTCCAAAAAGTAGAGTGGTATGTGATTAATTAATTATTATAAAATAATATTTCATACCTTTTCTGATTTAATACGTTGTATTCCTGCTTGAATCTTATGCTCTAATTCCGTCAATTCATTTACATTCAGCTCCTCAATATTTTCACCTTTCATATGACTATAAAATATGAAGTTAACATTTTCTATTAGAAAACAATAATTTATATTAAAAAATATATATTAAATTATAATTACACGATATAAATTTACCATATGGAGCTATATGATTCTTCAATCTTTCGAACAAGATCCACGATTTCTTTGCCTTTGCACTAAAAGAAAAATAGGAAGAAACTCATCTTAATATATTTCAAAATTTAACAATTGAAAATTAAATAAGAAAGTTTACTAGTTAGTAAATCAAAATATATCATAATATAAAATAAGTATTTTGTTTGCGGGGTTAGGAAGGTTGATCTTGTTCTTAATCTAATGGAAAGAGTAAAATGGAGTGTCTTGAAAGCAGGTTGGTTGAAAATCAATTTTGACACATCAAAAGATTAGTGGAGCAAGTAGTTTGATTAGTGGAAAAGTGATAAAGAAAAACACAAACAACAAGGTAGAGTTTCAAGTTGCTCTCCTCAAATTGACAAGTTGTATAAAACTGAATGTGAGGCGGATACATCTAGAAGGAGACTCACTAATAATAGTTAATGTGACACTACATAATTCGACTCCAAATTGGAAACTACAAAAATGACTACCCCGATTTGGAAACTCATTAATAAATTTGAGTACTCCAAAATTACACATGTTTATAAGCTGGAAAAGGAACAAGATGGCTAATGAGTTGGAAAAGGCAGTGATGGGAATACTAGCAAGAACGAAAAAATATTAATGAACACGAGGAAGGTAATCCTCCAAATTTTGAAGATCAACAAAGGGCAACAAACCTTCAATTTTCTTTAATCTGAAGTAAAAAAAGGATGTGCATTAATTGCATAAGGATGGAAGCCTCGCCACTTTTGAGAGGCAAGTGTGTGAATGGAATGTCATGTGAAAAAGGGTTGCTCTTTTAGGAGTTGGGTAGTTGTCACAAAATCTTTTTGGACATGGAGTTGAAACAAAAACAAACACCCCACTAAAATTAACATGCTAACGTAAATAGACGGTGTTTCTGGGGGAGGTGTCAAAGAAGAGTCTTAAGAGTATGTTTAAGACAAACCATGGTCTCATTATACATGATATTAATGGTGTAATTGGAGATGATTTCCTAAAATTCGATCATAGATATAGAGTCAGTAGAGTTGATTCTTTCCAGAAATGGAGTGGAAGGTTTGGAAGGCCAACCCAAATTGGCCACACAATTAGCGGTTTAGTAAAGGGGTTAAAGGAAGTTGTCCAAGGCTTAATGGGGAGGGCGTGAGCTCCCTAAGCCCACAACTTACCCAAAACCAAATCCCTATCATTCGAAGAAGAAAATGAAGCAATAATAAGCCTTTAGTACAAGGAAAGAGCTCAATATTATGAGCAACCAAATGCTTCCAGGAGTCACTTACCCAACTATGGGCATCCAGTAGAGAGGTTCATAATCCAGAGAATCTACACACCAAGGCACAACACTAGTAGAACTCGATATTATTCCCAATGTCCTACCCACAAACTACCACAGAGGAGAACTTAGCATAGGGAAGAGGACGAAATCCCTTAGAGGATTGGGCAGTAGATTTGACAATCCAAGCAAAGCTATGTTTCCCAACAAAAGAAGGTTTTGGTGGGGCCAAAGTCTCCCTAGCTCCAAAAACAACACCCTTTCCGAGAATCAACGACACCATTAGGCAACCCATCATCAACATAGTCGCCTAGGTCAACAGGGGGTCGAGAGGAGCCAAAATCAATAGCAACAAGGGGGGAATGGAGGTGCGATCCCACTAGATCAGAAGTAGCCTCGAGAGGGCCACAACCAAAGACCAACGCAATGAACGCAACCAACACAAAACCTGTCGAGCATTTTGAACGAGGGTGGGTAGGAGAATCGTTGAGCGCCATTGGTAGTCTTTTTAATATTAATTAAATGTCAATTAAGTATGTTGTTGGCATTAAAATGCATCATGTAATGAAATAATCATGTGATTTAATTTACAATATTTTGAGATATTAACACTAATGTGAAATTTAATATTGATGTATGTTAAATTATTTAAATATAATAAATTAATATTATGTAATATTTTTACCCCATTTGGTAAATTGTATGTGCCTCAACTATTTTATATATGTATACATGGGTACTATTGATGTTTCTTGAGTGGTTGTAGGTACTGAGTATCGATTTTACCTAGCTACATAGGTTTGCGCGTACCCTCCCTAATGGTGGTTAATAGTAGATAGCACATTGGCCAAAATTATCACCGAACCTTATTGTGTAATTCCCCATGTGAATACTAATACAAACCCGAATACCGTGTTTGGTAATTTTTGAAACACCTTGAGATTCTCTTGTGGTATAACAATAAAAAGTGCATGCATATTTGTGTTTAATTGCATATTATTGTCAATTCTAATTGTCGAAATGAATTTTAATGATTTTAGTTGTAATTTAATATTTTAAAATTAAATATGCCTTATGAGTATTCATTTCACTACTCAATTTTTTGTGAGCCATCCCTTTCAGCTATGTGATAACACTCGACTCTCTTACTCTCTAATACCTAGCCCTGTATATTTTCGTTGGTGTTGTTTAATTGATAATCATATGGTTACAATGTGTGTCAGTTCACAATGCTATATGTCACCTTGCATTTGATGATGAGTGGTATTCTTAGCTTGATGGTTTATGTTTTGCATGCTTGTATGGTGTGTACTCCATTCTCTTGCATATATTTGTTTGCAATAGAGATGTTTGGTTTTTCTCTCCTTTGGGGATGTTTACTTTTTGATTATGTTTACTGTTTATACTTTGTAGATGGATTGCATGTAAGCCTATACTCTTGTGTGTATTCTATTGCAAATATAGGTGTGTTATCATTTGATGTCGAACTTGTTTGGTGTCACTTATAATTGATGTCAAACGTGTTTGGTGTTTTCATTGATGTCATTAGTAAAGATGAGTTTGTGTTGTTTGTGATTGTGTGTAGTGGTGACAAAGGTGAAGAAATTGCAATTGTTCAATTGTTTGGTTGTGGTATGTGGTTCGGAAATGAGTATTAAGATGCTATTATGTTGTTTGGAGGCGATGTTGAGTGAGTATGAGATGTTTTCAAAAGATGACAAAGGTGACGTGGTTTGGACAACATATTAATATGGTTCGTGTGGTAATCTAGTTCAAATTTCATGTGTTGGTTTATTGTTTAGTGTGATTAGTTGTGTGACTCTGGCCTACTCTGTTGATTTATCTTATTTGCATCATACTCTTTTGATCTACAGATGTTTTAGATGTTAAATTAAAATGTTGGTATGGGTCTTACTGAGACATGTGAAAATCCACATCAGGTGATTTTTTTGGGTTGATTGGTTAACCTTCTTTATTGGTTATCTACATAGTACGTTTGATGTTGATTTTGGAGGATGTGTTAGAGTGTGCAATTCATTGGAATTGAATTAGACAGACGTGTTGTGATGTATTTGGCCCCCTTTATATCTTGGAGTGGGACCATATTTGGTTTAGTTTCCATTTGTGGCTAATTTTGTGTAATTCATATAGATTATGTTTTTGACCAACCTAGTTGAGGGTTTCAATGGATAAGCTAATAAATAAAAATGTGTAAATGTGTGTATTGTTGTGATATGGATTGATGTGGATTGAATAATGTACAAACGTATGTGAAGAAGTAGAAGTGCAAATTTCAATTTGTGTTGAGCTTTGATGATCATGTTCATCAGAGTGATAGATTTTTGATGTAGTGAATGTATGAGTTATATTTGCCATGATATTATTTGCTTGACAAAGTGGTTCAAGGACAATTTAATGATTCATAGATCTTGTTCATTTCATTTCATCATTTTCTTGTGCATACTGAAGGACAATATGTCCTCTTGGTATCTTGTGCAGATTTGTATCTTGCCCTAGAGAAGTGAGCTTCAATAATGCATGTCCATTTGTATCTTACCCTAGGATTGTGCGCCTTAGTAATGCAAGTCCATAGTATATTTCCCTAAGGTTATGCACCTTAGTCGTGCAAATCCAAATTAGTAGTAGTGAGCTACCTTGGCCTTGAGTCTAAAAAATTTTAATCAATTATTCCCTGCTTTGGGTTTTCCACATAAATCTAGTGTTCTCTTGTGTATCTTGTTTTGTCTTTTCATGTTTCATTATTGTAGAGATAAGATAATTGTACTTTTCAAGTTTAAGGGCTTACAACTAAACTAGTTTAAGGTTTGGATTGATTCCCCCCCCCCAACCTCTTAGTCATGTGGTGTGTTCAATGTATTCTTGTTTAAGTATTTGGGTCATGTAATTATCTCCATGAGCATGGTGGGGTGAACCTCTAAGTTCCACACGGTCAGCTAGCTTTGATAACCATCATCAAGGACCAAAAGTCATGGCTTCACGGATGACATCAAGTTCATTCTACTACCATTTTTCTCTTATAATCTTATTATGTGCATATCAATTCTTATAAATTTAACCTTATGGATATTTGGATCCAATATATATTGATATATGTGCATATTAGACACTCCTCGTGGAAGATGATGTAATCAAATGAAAATGGTAATGGATTATGTAAGGTGGGGAAAATAGGATACAGACATCTATACAAGCAAACAAGGAATCTATTTTCCAACATACTGATTATATTGGAAGGAGAATGATCCATTAGGCTCTAGATAATCTAAACACAAAGTGAATTTAGTGGTCCTTCACCGTTACTAGAATATGACTATGCAAATTATAATTGAAGAATGCAAGAAGTAGGTCCAAATAGATGGAAATGACAATTTTTAGCATGTATGAGAAGACAGAGAACTGGGAGACCAATTTTAGAAAAAGGACTAGCAGAGTAGACTATGACTAACCGACAATCTAAATTTTAGGTAGAAGTGGAAGGAGTGAGGAAATATACTTGACCTTTCCTTGAGACTAAGGCGGTCTGCTTGGCCCACTCATGACAATTTCAACTCCAACGAATTGCAAATTGTAGCTCTCCTCCTGCTCATTTTGTACTTGTTTTCGTTGGTTTGTCATCTATTCCAACACAAAAAGAGAGGAAATATTGAGTAGAAAGTGAATTTCCTAAGTCAAACCCAAGTTCTAGAAATTAACCTTCAAACTGAATCGAATTGAACTTGAATTGAAAGTGTGTTGATATGTAGTAGAGGGTAGAACTAAAAATGGAATGCTTGTACCATCATAAACCTTCTTGATGTTTAAATGCTCATGAAGATGTCGACGTTGACTTGAATGAACTTGACTTTAGGAATGGAAGATCATAAAATCTAAAACAAATGCATAGATTTGCAAATTACTCCTAATCCCCAATGTCTTAATGCTTGTTCTCTTGCTCTTGAAATTGAATTATCCTTTGTTGTCTCCTTTTTCGTCTTTATATCGTCTAGCTACCCAAAACGAGGGAGGATACCTCACTTATATACTTCTCCAAAGCATTTTGGGGTGCAAAACACAAACCAAGCCATCACAAGTAGAGATTTCCTGCTTAACCCTGCTAACTATTAAATGGTCCAAATTTGGTGCTAAACATGGGGGAGCATGGCACCCTAAATGGCCCATGCTCAAGAGAAAGTTCCCTCCAAGATAGTTCCAAATATGGACTTGAGGTCTAAAATGGGATGGAGAAGTTGGAATGGGATTTTAAATTGGGTTGGATCAAGCATGTCAAGCACAAAAGGTCAAGAATGCCAAAATAGGCCCTAGATAAGCAATAAATTGCATAGGGATGCAACTTACGATGCTACAAATTATATTTGCTTGTGTGTTTGGATATTGCTATCAAACACAAGTTGTATGCATGCCTTCTTTACCTTTCAAAATTGTATCACGGTTATATGTATATGAAACTTCCAATTCTGGTTAAAATAAACTTAATGGTGCCATGTGCCCTCTAGGAAGCTATTGTAGTCACCTCATGATGTTGTCAAGTGTGCTTGTAAAAGTTGGAGTGGATTAGAGTCAATTTGGGTCCGATTCAGACAATATGAAACCATGTTTTGTAGTCTTGTAAAGTGTCCAAGTGTGGTAGTTCTTGGTTCTTTGTGTGCTTTATCTTAGGGCAAGAGTTTAGGGTATTATGGAGGTGCATCTCTCACTCCCCATCCTCTCCTTGTGCACGTCGTTAGTGCCTAGTATCTGATGGTGTAGTTTGCCTACTTTGTCCCCTTATCTTTTCTAACATTTTTTAGTTTCTTGGGCATTCGCAAGGTTCTTCTTATACTCAATGCATATGTGGTGTTTGCGGGATTGATCCCCAACTTTGATATTTTCACTAGTCAGGACACCAATGTGGAACGAAGGAAGACAATGTGAAATTGGGTTACTAGGGGCACTAGTGCCTTAAATGGACACTAGAATGTCTAGTGGACTAAGGAGCATTGCACTAGTTTCCCTCTCGCATGCATGTATCCTGTTAGTGTGCATAGTCCCTTGTGGGTGCCCTACTCCTGTGTACTTGTCCAATAGGGTTTTTAGGATCCTAGAGGGGGACTTTGAGGGATTTGACATCATCGATAAGGCTTGGAGAGTCAAGGAAGCTTGTGAAATGGTCTAATTATGTTTTCAAAAAGCTCTATGGGTTTTTATTGTATTGGTCTATGTGATGGTGTCCACATAATGCCAATTGTCACACCTAGGACTGAGAATAAATTCTAAAAAATTGAGAGAAATCTTCGACCTTATGAAGTCTTGATAAGGTCAAAACCATTGATCTACCTTACCTAAGGTGTTGTGACCTTCCTTAATGGTTCGTTGGTTTTTAAGGACATCAGTATTTGGCTCCTACGTTGTCAGATTACAACAAGATGTAATATGTTTACAACTAAGCTAGACATACACGTGCCTATGGAGTTTGGGCTTGAGTTGGTCGGCTTAGTGTGATGTGGATTGGAGGTGGATGAATCCATCATCCCATCTTGGTGTCGTTTGGTGAGAGGACATGGTTGAGATATGTGTCGATCATTGTCGAAGAGTCATTCTCCCTCTCTTGTTATTTTCTTTCTTTTCATGGCAAGTGGTGGTTTCGTTGTTAGTCTCTCACTATGGTCACCTTGCTTGTGTAATGGTGTGGTCTTGAGTAGATGTTCTTGTGTCGTAGTATCACTTGCAACACTTGTGCGTATGTCATCATGAAAGTGCATCATTTTGTATCATTATCCTTGAAGTTGAAGTTGTTAAGTTTAAATGAAATGTTTCAAAAAAAAATTATTTTGAGTTCACTTGGCTTGTTTCCGCTAGGTTTCCTTCATGAGGCATTACAATTCCTCCAACAATGATTTCATTACTTCATATTGCACATCCTTATTATACCTCCTCCATTGTTTCCCATACTTTTCATACCACTATTTTTTTCTTATTTTTACCATTGATACACACTAATTCATGACTTTGGAACCTTAAAAAAAGGTGGATAGCATGCTCAACAATAAATATTCTATTATATATAATCCTCCACATTATACACCACTTTTCTTTAAGGTTTTCACATATCCATTGCATCCCAATTTCCTTGCATCTAGATATCAAATATATAATGAGAAAGCAAGTCATAATATCCATTTGCAATATTTGAATGCTATATATTTGGATTTTACATTTGTGGATGTGATCTTGGTCAAGTTGTTCCCGTGAACCTTTAAATACTATACAATTCCAAAAATTTACTCTTTAACTCTTAGTCCTATACATCCTTTTGATTAACTAGTCATTTTCTTCTTCTAACATTTTTTTCATAGCATGATAACTAAGTGAATTGAATAAGCATATTGAAAAGTGTAATGAGCCTATTAACAATCTTGTTACTCACTTTTGATAATCATGTGGTAAAATAAAGCATTGATTTAATGTTGATGAACAATAAATTTTATTATTTAAGTGATCCCTTCCTACTATTCAAAAAAAAATATACTTGTCACATCCCTCAAAGGATCCCATTTTAACTTGTTGATGATAGGTACATCAATCAATTCGTTGATGGCATGGTTTAAGGTGATGCAAGTTTCATAATTCATTTGGGAGTATTCTAATACCCACTTCAATAGTAATATTATTGGTGCTTGTCAATATCGTGGATCCATTCTATAATGAGGACATAAATAACAATCTTCCAATGCCACCACCAATTTTAGTGAAGACTCATAAACACATTGAGATATGCTTACACCATAATACAAAATTACTATAATTCAAAATCATTATTTAAGAATCCAAATTCATTTTAAATCTATTGATAAATTATTTTATAAGTCTAATATATAAATTCATAAAGAAGAACATTATAAAATATATAAAACAAACATCTCTTCTTATAGCATCAAAGGTCATACTAAAGGCACGAAAAGAGAGAAATAAATGAGGACGGCACTAGCTGCACAAACAGCCCTAAAGAAAGGACCTGAAAAGCCATTTTCTACAGTTTGTACTATTGCGGCCAAAAGACTGGATAACAGAGTCATGGATAAGAAGGATAATTTGTTCATTGGTTGGGAGGCCATGGAGATTTATATCGCCCAACTGAGATGCACAATAGACTTCGTTTTATATAAAATATGGCACCATTTTTTAGCGCATAACTGAGCGCCACTCTACTACAGACTGAGGTACCATATCAGTAATCCCACTCAGAAAGAAAGAAATGGTAAATATTTTGATTTTAGGCGCAGTACAAACGTGAATTTCATTTGTATAGGGAGAGTTAAAGAAAATTCAATTTAGATACAAGAATTATCTGACTTTATTTTGCAGATTAAGGAAACGTTTCCAAGGTTTTTCCTTAATGAAGATCCGTTGGGGTGATTACAGATTAAGGAGATATTACCAATGTTTCTCCCCAAATTTAGGGTTATCAAGCTAAGAAGTTGCCCCAAATTGACCAACTGAGGAATATTGACAGGAATTTCATGCCCCTTACTAGATAGGTCATGTCCCTGAAGGTTCTTTGATCCGCCGAGTATGTACAAAAGAACCTCGAACATAACAGATACAAAATTTATCGAAGAAAGCTTTTACTACTACCCAGTGTTAAAAATTTTGAAGCTTAAACAAAACACAGAATTTTAGATTCTTTGATGCATACACGGGTCTATAACTTAGAATGTTAGGCAATTGATAAAAATATTGGTCCATTCAGTTTACTATCAATTTTTAACATCTGAACATGAAAAACTGTACTCTGTAAATTTCATTCTGCATGACTGGTTGAAAGCCATCAAAGATTTCAAACCACATACAATCCTAGATACATTGCACTGATAAGTATATACAGACAGCATCATGCCGAAACCGCCCTGCCAGCATTTGACAGGAACTATGCTACAGCCCAGTGAAAACTATATAAAGACAGCATTATAGCATCATTTGGCAGGAACTATGCAGCAGCTTAGTGATAAGTATATACAGACAGCATCCTGTCAAAACCGTCCTACTAACATTTGGCAGAAACTATGTTGCAAGAAAGTATTGTTTTTCATACATAGAACCTCTTTCAGCATTTGGTCAAAGGAATTGCAACTGTTTAAGATGTTTTGTCATGGCATTTTAGTTTTCCTCTAAATAATGATGATCAAAATGTTGCAATTGTTGGCATGACATTGGGTACTTTGTCTTCAAGCAATTCGACAAGCAGCCACCCAAAATTTTCAGCTCAAATCTAAGTGGTTTGTTTACACTGTTTATTTGTCATGGAAACTATTTGAGCCTAATTTTCCTACATTTGTAGGACGAGTCTCTAATATGTGGTATTATTTTATGGTCATACTCTCTTACAACAAACTGCTGTAGTATTCTAAGTGTCGGCAAAACACTATTTATATTTTTTACTCAAACACGTTCTTATATTACTTATATGGGTTATCTGAAGTTTAACTGATTTTTGTTTGAGTATGTTGAAGATATATGGTATTAATAATGCTTAAGGGTTTAAGTCAATATAGAATGGTTGCCACACCTATTCACAGTATGGCTATGACTTTTTATCACTATATTAAACTCGAAATTGTATTGTGTCACGTACGTGATCTTGTGTAATATGATTTCATATAAGAATTGTTAGTATCTATAAGAAGCATAATAAAGACCCATCTTTGTACGGAAATGGATGTATTACGTTAGCATGCATAGTAAAAAGTAACTGTTTCTTACCACTACTAACACTATATATCAATATAAACTTGACACAGTCAGGGAATGATTCCATCAGGAAAGTTATAGACTGAGACAAAACAATCAAACTTAACAACAATATAGGTGATCTGTACCTCGCATAAGTATGCTGTTGGATTTGACTGTGTTCACTAAACATCAGGCTGATATCAGGAAAAACTGCTCTCACATCTTGTTATTATTTCCTTTCTGAGTTTTATTATTCCTTTTTGAAGCTTTCTGAAGATTATAACTGCCTAGAAATTATGGTTTTAAACTGCTCAAGTACCTTGGTGATCAGATGATGTATTAAACCTTTTAAAGTTGTTAATGTGTCTACTGGTATTCTGGGTCTCGAGGCCTTGGCAAGGAAGTATTGCTTTCTTAAATTGTGAGGATTGAATTCAAAGTATTGCTTTCTTAAATTGTGAGGATTGTCCATTGAATTCAGAGATCTTACATTTATATTGTTGTTGTGTCTAATTGCGACCTGGTCAAATAATGTTGAATATGGGGAGACGTGTTGTGAATTTGTGGTATTTATGCATCTTCTGACCACCAAAATCTAGGGGTTGATTTGCAGACCTATTTCTGCCACATGAAATCATTGACTAATGATCGTTATGAACATATTTAGTTAGAACCAGCAAGTGCGATCGTTATCTAGTCAGTGAATTAGAGAATTGGGCTGTTGCATGAATATTTGGTGGCACAATATGGTAAGCAAGATCAATAGGTTCATAATATTATTATCATAGTTATTATTATGTCTTTGTAATGGATATAGAGTTGTCAACTATCTATCAAGGTGGAGAATCCTCGAGGTTTACACCTTGTTGATGTATGTGAAAAAAAATGATTGTCTAATGTTTGTATAATTTATCTTAATTTGAGAAAGCCCATGTTCCCATCCTAATAGTTTAAATATTTGGAGAGCTACATGGAACTTCAATTCTATTTGGAAGTGAATAGAATATGTAGGTAGTCCTTAAGTGAAGGATGCCCCCTATGACACAAGCCTGTAAGGAGTATATAAGGGATAGCTCCAAAGTTCTGGGGGGCGTTATTAAACTTTTATGTTTCTCCATTTTCAGCTTGTTTCAATTTGAGATTGAATTTGTATTAGATGACTGAATAAATCAGGGTAACCTGCACCTAATAATGATACAAGTTAGGATCTAATGGTGTAAACAATGTTTATTTTCATTGAGTACGGATGGTCTACCTAATCTAGCTGTGTGTCTGATTTTTGAATGAAGCTAATCTTGCTTCAAAACGACTGATCAACCTTCATGTTATATCACGGTCTAAAAATGAAAGATGCAGTTAGTTCTGTCAAGCATGACCGAGATCTGTAATTTTCAACTTATCCTCTTATTATATGAAAATCATGACGTTTTTTAAACCAAATTGTATTTGTTTACTGAAAAAAAGTACGATATGATTTATGATTGGTACCATAAACAATACTATATAATTTGAAATAGGAAACTGGTATATATTACTAAAGTTGGTCAATATTTGTCTAAATAGTAATGTCTTCTCAAATACCTGAGTAGATTTGATTACTTTTTAAGTTGGTATTATTTTTTTATATGCCTTGTTTAGAGACTAAGTTGTGTGGATTTAATGTGTTAAACATGTGTTTGCCTCTCGGAGAGTTGAATTTTGAATAAAAGTTGAAATCCGTCAACAAGGAGTGGCAGGCCATTAAAGGCATCCAGCTGTTAGATAAACTGTAGCTTCTCAGGTGGCCCTTAGCTGGACGTCTCTTTGCTGTTCGTTGTTTTTTCTGGTATTACAGTTTGTGAGTTTCATTTCTTTTGTCTTGACAGCTGCTATGTAATGGGTCTGAGTCTTATCCTATGTTTACTTAATCAAAAAAATTGATCCAAAAACTTTAAAATTCTATATATAAATTCATTGATAATTTGATTGTGACATATATCTAGATCTACTTGACTAGCATTTGTTAAACCTTATGATGTGTACATTATATATACTGGCTATAAGATGAACCCCACATTGGAACCAAGTTTGACACAAAATGTCAGTGTAAGTGATAGATGCCATGGTCTAACATCATATCTTCGAGATTAACCAACTTCCGCAAATAGCACAAAGGTGAAGAGTGCTACCAGCTATCCTATTTGTGGTAGAAGAGGAGTTTAACCGATTGTTACTAGTATCATGAAAGGAACAAAAGCCAACACCTAAACGTTGTATTGGGACATTAGTCCCATGTTGTGAAGGGTTTAGTTGCATATCACCAAAGCCATATGGTGATATATGTCTAGAATTACCCCTTCTATGATGGATAATACATAGAATTACCCCTTCTATGATGGATAAATCATAATACTTAGAATTACCCCTTCTAGGATGCCTAATACTTGTTAATGGATTTGGGGTGAAAAAAAATCAAAATCCACTAATTTGATAGTTCAACAAGTCATGAGAATCTTATAAATGGTCTTATGTGATGTGTGTTACACTTGCACCTTATCTATTAATTATTATTACTAATGTAACATGCTTTCGTATCATTATAGCCAATACATGTGGGATTACTCCTGTAGGTAAGTTGCTTGTCAATGTTATGTACTGAAAAACTATCTAAAACAATCAATAATATATTTTTTATATCATTTTATTTGTGACGTATCAGAGCAATTATCTGTCTTGTGGCTGTGAAGAATGGAAATATGATGAAACATTTTTTAAATTGCGGATTGCAGTCGAAATAAAATTGCAATAACCTTTTCTATTTCTAATCTACAGGATTTAATATTTTAAAATCCTTCTTCCTACACGCGGGTTGCATAATTTCTTTTATTTTTCTTAATTGATTTGATGGTTAATCACAATCAGATAGTTGTTTTTGAAGGCAAGACTTGCATAGAAGTTAGGGTTTTGAAATAACTTTCGCAGTTTGGTTGGGGAAATGAATCTAATGAAGGTGTTGATATATAGTTCTTTGAAAAATAGTAGATGCAATGTTTAAATTAAAGGTGTAATAAGAATTTTTGAAATAGGAGGAAAATAAGAGGAATATTTTTTACAAGATAAAGTGAAGGGAATTTAATTCTTGATAGTCTTATCGTAGATGTATTAAATATATTTTAAATTTCTAATGAAAATCGTGATGAATTTTATGGCTACACATATTGTTTCAATGGTTGGGGCCATCTATGGTATACTTGTTGATGGCTAGATTTGAAAAGATGGTAAATCAGAGGTTGGAGGAAATGGAGGCAAGAGGACATCACTCATCCCGAGTTAGCTTCTCACTGAGAGATGATTCATTACATGGGAAGCACCTTTCAGTTTTCACGTTTGTGTCTCTGAAGAAAAGAGGGGGCTCGACATCATTTGTGTCCCTAAATAAAAGAGGAGGCCAAGTATCTTACAATTGCTTATGAGTGTTCCTAAAGAAAAGAAAAAAAAGGGAGCCTAGCATCATGAGATTCTTGTGAATGCATTCAATGTATTCACGTTTGGTTGAGGTTTTGTACAATAGAGGAGGCATGTGACACACTCAGATGAGATGTCGACTCTTAGAGGAAAGTTATTCTCTTATATCTAGCTCTAGAGGAGACATTTTGACACACTCAGAGGAGATGTGGATTTTTGGAGAAAAGTTGCTGTCACATTGTGTAGGAGGTTGAGGAAACTTTATGTTCTCTCCTATTGTGGAGAGGTTTGCAAGTTCTACAGTAAGGAGATCCATTGATGAGGTCAATCCAATGTTTCTTGGGTCAGCGAGGAGGATTGGTGAAGGCACTTCGTCAAAGTCTCCAGAAGGGTTTTTGTGATCAACCTTGCAATACTCTACCTTTCTTTAGATTAATGTAATAAAGGGGAAATGTTGGATATTACATTAATATGGGTAGTTTATACTTTATAGTTTAAAAAAAATTATTTAGATAGTTTTGGGGAAGTTATTCCCATAGGGTAGCTGCTTGTTGGAAAATAAGTCTTTCAAAATCCAATGCAATGTATTGGAAAACCATCTAAAGCAATTAATAATAAATTTTCTATATTATTGTATCTATGGTAATTATTTGATCTTCTATTTAATCTAGTGCTCTTCCATTTTTTAACAATACAAAAGAGTAAGGAAAACGAATGGAAGCTATTATGTAGTATAGGGTGCACTGGCATTCCTTTTTATAGCTAACAAAGATGAATAAAATAGTGTCACATTTACCTCTGATTGTTATTTGATCATTATGTAATTGTGTAAATAACTTCCAAGTATTATGCATATTGTTATGCTTATGCCCTTACCAATGATATAAACAAGTAGTAAGGGATGTTCACATGTCATCATAGGTGGCAATAGATAGGGGAAATGATGGAACCCACATGGTGCATTATGTGAGATGCATTAAAATTACTTTTCAGATATGATCTACTTATGAGATTATGCGTTATCTAACATTAGAGTGACAATCTGAGAATCAGATTCTTTCTCAACTAAGGCCTTAAATTGCTGAAATGTACTAAACACATCTGATTTATTTTTCAAAAAATACATCCACATTTTACGACTGAAATCGTCAACAAATAACAAGAAGTGCCTGCAACTAGTAATAGATGGAGTGTTCATTGGCCCACATACATCAACGTGAACCAACTGAAGGACCTTGGAGGCTCGCCAAGAATCACCATCCGAGAATGGTGTCTGATGCTGCTTCCCAGCTTGACAGGCTGCACAAACTTCATGATT
The DNA here is from genome assembly GCF_030272615.1 of Cryptomeria japonica. NCBI lineage: Eukaryota > Viridiplantae > Streptophyta > Pinopsida > Cupressales > Cupressaceae > Cryptomeria > Cryptomeria japonica. The sequence goes on along the minus strand of NC_081414.1, from coordinate 282,434,894 downwards.
TTGAGGTTGGATCTCATGTAGACCAGCAACCAAACCCTCCCGATATAACTGAGAGAGATAGTGCACGTTTCAGTGCCTATAATGTTGATGCCAAAATGTTATGATGGATGTACTCCTAGAAACCAAAGCGTGCTCCTGAGAATTGCCGAAATCAGCAAGTCTATACAAACCATGATCCTCAAGTCCTATTGCGATTTTAGTACGAGTCTCCCTATCAATGATGCTGCAGATGGACGAACTGAAGACAACATCTAATTTAGGAGAATGCCTCATGATCTGACTAACCTAGAGGAGATTATGTTCCATGCCTAGAACATAGTAGACATCAATAAAAATTAAATTTCTACCTCCTAGTGAATCTGGACAGTGCCCTTACCAGCAACTGTGTACTCTTCTCCTCCTCTGAAGATTACTGAATCCGAGAATGGTTCAAATTTCATGAACCAATCCAGATGATGAGTAAAATACCGCGAAGCTCTTGAATCAATATACCAAGCAGAAGAGTGTACTGGATCTACTGTTCTCTTGGTCATAAAAGCATAGAAATCAAATTCTTTCTGTTCAGAGTGTTCGGCGATATTTGCTTTCTTTTCTGCTGAGACCCTCCCTTCTTCTTTTGTTCAAAAGCCAATCAAATTCGACACTCGGCCTTCATGTGCCCTTACGAGAATAATTGCAATGAACGGTCTTCTTCTTCTTGTTGTCCTGAGAAGAACCAAAGCCTTTCGGCTGAGAAGATTAAGCCTTCCCTTTGTTCTCCGAAGAAGATTTGGTGGAGAACGCTTGCTCGGTGGAGGTGGAACTGACATTGCTTCCAAACTGCTAGTGCCACTGATCTTGTTGTAAAAGCTGTTACAAAGTTCGAAAAACTTCAAATCGACATTAGTGGAAGTTATATTCATCGTTTTAATGAAATGCTCATAAGATTGTGGCAAACTCTTCAGAGTGATGACGACTATGTCCTCTTCATCCATTGTATGACCAATCACCTCAAGTTGGTCACGGATGTCCTTGATCTTGGTCAAGTGATCCTACTCAGGTGTCCTTTTGTCCATCACAATCGAAAAGAGAATGTTCTTCAGAAAGAATGCTCTGCTCTTGTCAGAGGTTTCATGGAGACTCTTCAAATGATCCCATATCTCCTTTGTTGTTTTGTCGGACAGTACCTGAGGTAGTTGCTTGTCTATGACAGAGAGTTTGATGAGAATGACTGCTTCATGGTTGCGCTCATCCCATTTGTCTTGATCTTTTCCGGTAGTGGTTGGGCGTTGAGACGTGCCTAGAACAACTGCATCAAGATATCGAAACGCAAAAATAGTTTACATACGCTACTTCCAAGTGTTGTAGTTGCGACCGTTGAATTTATGGCTTCTTTCGAGCATTATATTCTTCAGAGATGCCATCACGTACCTCGAGGTTGAACCTAATGAAGGCACAAATTCCAAGGCACGAAAACCAGTAGATGAAAACAAAGGGTTTTAAAAATTCTGTAAGTCGAACTCGAAGGCAGAAACTTAAACCCTATCACAGTTTTCGAGGCAAAAAAAATCGGAAGACCCAGAAAAGCTCTCGAAAAACCCACAAGGAATTTGTAATTAGAATAATTTTTCGACTTAAGGGTCAAATCCGCAAGTTTAAAAACCAAGGCATAGAAAACGATAAACCCAGAAAAATCCGAAAGCAGCCCAAATCACATCTCGAAAAACCCACAACAATTCTGCAACCAGAAAAAATTTCGCCTTGAAAGAGAGTCAAAACCCTAGGCGAAAAAAATCTGCAGACCCAAAAAAATCTAATGATCACCCAGTTGAGGTTTCAAAAAACCCACCACAAATCTGCAATCAGAATACAATTTCGACTCGAACTGAAGGGTCAAAACTTAGTTGAATGTGCAGAAACCCTAGGCGAAAAAAATCTGCAAACCCAAAAAACCTTATGGTGACCCAGTTGAGATTTTGAAAAACCCATAAAAACACGTGACAGATTTTTTATTTTTGAAAAAAAAACCCTAGCAGCAAAAAAAACCTTTTTCACGCAACCAAAAAAACCCCCAAAAAAATCTGGCCTGTTCAAGATACCCAAGAAAATTAGACGCGAAAAACACAAACCCTTCGCATAGAAAATCCCGTTAAAAAATAGCGATTTTTGAAGAGTCGACGATAGAAAAAAACCTTTGTCTTTTCCTCAGAAAAAAAAAACCACGAATTTGCAGAGAAGGGTTTCATTTTTTCATGAGAAAGACTCACGAAAATCAAAAAACAAAAACCCTTGAATTTTCCTCAGAAAAAAATTCACAATTTTTAGGGCAAAAAAAAAATGATCTTCAAAAGCTTTAAAAGTTCCTTTCGAAATTTTAGAAGACCAAATTTTTAGTCGTCGGGCTCTGATACCATGTTCAAGAAGTGAACAAGTAAAAAATTTAGTTATCTATTAACTTAAGGAAAAATTATATTTATAGTAATGAAAAATATTGTAGCTATTAATTAAACTAACTAACTGCTACTGTAGACATTTAAGATGTCTAACAACACTAATTTGACCATTAACAGTACATAGAATTGTTATTTTAACAATGTTTTAATTAACTAGGTGATGGGATGATTCATGAGATAGTTTGCATCCACTTCTATTTTTCCAATTGATCTTCATGAGACCATGTGATGTTGAAGTAATTTATATTATTTTATGTGATGGGTGCATGCACTAGTAACACTATATGACAAGTATTATGTATATGCATGATGCATGTAAATAAGTCACACTATCTATATGGAGTGTATGCTTAAACTAGTCATTGTTTGTAATTATGATGTGCAACTAAAGTCATCACCTTCTGTCTAAATAATACATACATGTCTGAGCCAATCATTCTATGAACATGGGATATATCTAAATGATATGGTCCTTGTGTGGTTTTTGTGTGTTTGTACACTAATTATTGTTATGGAACAAACACTTAATTGGGATGTGTTCATTATCAATTTTTATAATTAGACTAATTTGAAAAAAAAATCTTAATGAATAGTTGTGGTTTAGCTAATAAATAGTCATAATTTAAAAGAAAGATCATATATGCTACATAAGAGGAGAGAATGAATTATCTCTATTTTCGTGTATGAACTACAAAATCTATGCATAAGGGATGATGGAAATGATAATGATCTTATTTATAGAAATGAACAAATTGATTCTAAGCTACTCTTGAGAATAGAATGGGGGAAAAGACAAGTGAAAATATTTGACCAAAGAAAAAAAATAGTATTAGAGAACAAAAAAGTAGCTAAACAATATGAAGGCAAAACATGGGCTTCCAACAAAACAGTTGAAGATTCTAACAATCGGTGACAATTGTGCACCAAGAAGTCCTTAAATTTTGTTGTCCCCTTCATGCATTATTCCAAATTAATCTTCTCCTCGTAACCATCTACATACCTACAATTCTCAAGAGACCATTATTTCCCAAGTTCTACAAGATATAACTTCTTCCATTGAGAAAACTCCCCCTCCCATGCCACCTATACAACACAAATGTTTTACCCCCATTTTTGTGCTTGTAGGTTTATACCTAATGATGAATGTCATAAAACAATGCAGAGTCAATTTTTATAGTTTGTGATATATTTTGACAGGCAAAAAACCTAAGCCTAATCTATTGGATGCGCCTATCCTGATGTTTTGGGTTGGATTCATGGGATATATGTATATCAAAGCCTCCTAATTGCATTCCTTCTAACCTCTGCCAATTGCAGACACCTTTAGAATAGGGTGCTCAACACCTTTATCCAACACTTTCTATACCAGATTATAGATCCAGGTTCCTCGTCGTACCTCTATTCTAGGTTAGGCTCACTGTGTTTGTTATTATTTTTGTTTCTGTTGTGTATTGCTAAAATCAATAGTTTTGCTATTGTTAATAATAGATCTCATACACATTCCATTACCTGAATAAGAGATGATGCTATGAAAATGTTGGTGTTGAACAAGAAAAAAAGAAATTGATGATTATCTCCCTTTTCTTTTAGAACTTGTAATTATAGATTATTAGATCCTTGCAAATGAAAAGATTCAAGAGAGAATTAATGAGTTGTTACATAGGAGGTGGATACAAAATTATAAATTTAGATAGGGAACTTTGGAAAGGTGTAAAGAACATTTTGGTCATCTTTCAATGTGATTTAAAATATAATAAAAGGGATGGGTGACTTTTGATCATTCTCCACATATTTTACTAGTTTATCCCACTTTCTTGTTTTGTCCTGGCCATGTTCTCATACCAATTTTATTTAAGAGGATGTTTCTAAGCATTTCAAGATTTTCTACAAACTTCTAATATATAGGATTCAATCATTAAGCAAGACCAAGTTGTTGACTCATTTGTAATGCTCAACAAAGTTTTAAACTAGTAGTTTAACAAAAATGGGTTTTGCAACTACTTGAGATGTCTTGATTCTCAATGTAATGACAACACTAAACCATAGATGCATATATTACAAATTTTATTTAAGAGGATGTTTTTAAGCATTTAAAAAATTTGTACAAGCTTCTAATATATAGGATTCAATCACTGAGCAAGACCAAGTTGTTGACTCACTTGTAATGCTTAACAAAGTTCTAAACTAATAGTTTAACAAAAATGGGTTTTGCAACTACTCGAGATGTCTTGATTCTCAATGTAATGACAACAGTCAACCATAGATGCATACATTACAAATCATTTTTCTATTCTCTTAAGTCTGGTTTTCTAAGTTTGTGTTCCCAATTTGTTGTCATACTATTGGACACAAGTATAATGATTGATAATTATTGCTAGGCTAGAGTTAACCTTAGATAACATTGGCATACATTATTTGAGACACACAATCACACTTAGACAGAACTAACCTTACCTACTTAAGGTCCATCTCGCAATCCTTTCAAAAACACACAAGTACAAAAATTATAATTAAGTTTTAATACCTTACAAACACATTCAAATATTATAATGTCCCTTCTAATTTTTATATTATCATCAAAACTTTTTTTTAATTATTAAAAAATATATTAAGAAAATGCATATATAATACATACCTCATTACAATTATTGTTTGGAGCATTGGAATGCCTATTGCAGCTTGAAGACATCCTTGAAACAAAATCTAAAAATAAAATAATACATTAATCATTAAAATTAACGCCATGTTTCAAAAACATAATTTTTAATAATTATAAAGAAAACAAAATATAGTTAACAAAATTCAAATATAAAGAGAACCACATAGTAAGATTGTTGTATTATTTAGGATAGGACAAACATTTTGGACTTCAAATGTATACATAACTAAGAATATACACTCCACGATCTGTACAATAAATTTCACTTTTTCTTAGGGAATTGAATATATATATATATATAGAGAGAGAGAGAGAGAGAGAGAGAGAGAGAAGGGGGGGTAATAAAATAAGAAGTGAGATGTGAGTGTGTTATCAAAAAATATTAAAGAGTCATCATTGTTGAATAATTCAAGACTCTATGGTTCAAGAGTTCGGGACAGAGAGCTTAAGAACACAGCTCAAAGCTACACCTTTTTGAGCGTCAAGAGACAACTTGATGGAGCCCCGCTTGGTTCAGGATTTGCTTCTTCACGAGAAGATCTTCTAAAATATGTATTCATATAATGTAATCAGTAAGTTTTGTTGTGTAAGCCTTAAGGGGGGGGTCCCTAGGGCAAGTTTTAGGATCAATGTAATAAGAGGGGGAATGTTGGTATTTATCACATTGTTAATCATTTGTTATGCACAAATTGATGCAGTTTTATAATTGTTTCAATAATGGCAACCACATCCAATACCGCATCTAATATTTTGCATAAATTCTCCTCACATCTTCAAGTTATATATCAAAACATTTGCATTGCTCTCACTCTCAAACCATCCTACAAATCATTTTATGCCTTCTTATGATATATCTTTTGAAAACTATTAATACTTGTTTATAATAACTCCCCACTTGTAAGTCACCATAAACAAATTTGTTGCTTACAAATAAATTTGGAAGAACAAAAATAAGATATACAATTTTCCTTGGGCTTTTGTGAGGATAATGTGTAAACACTTAGTGATCAAATTCTTACATATTCCTCCACCACTAACACAGTATTCATACACATAAATATATCACATGATAATGATGGTATTTTGAGCCCATTATCGTTTCTACACAAACCAATATATTTAACACCATCTAGGCATCTTCATGATAAGTTGTAATATGTGGAAAATCATTTTAGTATTTTTCAAAGATCTCAAAAGAAGGATTATACTATTTAGATTTTATATAATATGTTAGTATAACATAAATTGGATTATCCTTAAATAATTGTGTTTGTGTAACCTAATTTCATATAATATGATGGTAGGGGTGATCCATGTTGCTTCACATAATGTCCTTCAAAACTATGTGTTTTGAATACTTTTATATGAACAAGTTAATTTCAATATTTTTTAACATGAGTCATTATGTGCTTACATAGATCTATCACAATTATATTATTGTACTTCACACTTCATGTCTTCTTTTGTAGATTTAAAAATTCTTTTATTGAGAATTTTCAAAAAATAACGATCCCAAGATAACAATAGATCGAGTACCACAATGTAACCAAGGAGAACATGATAAAACTAAAGGGTTATGTAGTAAGGCTCAAAGATATGATTTCTAACATGAGTTTCATATTACTAGATAATGAGATTCAAAGTTTAAATATCAAAGATTTTATTATCAATTATTATCATTTAGTTTTGAGTTGTGTTGTAGCTTATAAAGGTAGGAACTTTTTTTACTAGAACATGTGTGATCTTTCACATCATCTGGCAAGCCTCTTCATTACCATGAGTTGTCATCAAAGATAAATTTAGTTAATAAGGACAACAAGGATGGATCAAACATCATCCATAGTAATCATTATGAAGGAACCATCAAACTAAAAAAATTTAGTGAGTTCACTAGACTGGAGGATCCTTCACATGTCATTTTGATATATCTCTTACTTGACAAAAACTCATCAGTTTACCTCATGTTAACATAATTTATATATCAAAGGTTATCTTGCGATATTTCAAGACTAAACATGTATGTTCTCATCACCACATTCATGGACACACTACAAGTAGGTTTATCACACCATTTAGCATAAAATCTAATATCTTATAAAAAAAAATTGACACATGTTTTAACGATATTCATGATGAGAACATACACAAGCAAATACTACACATGATGGGAACATATACAAGCAAATACTACAATACTAATATATTGTAAAGAAATGGTTTGAAATCCATAACATAACATCTAGACCAATTTTTTCAGAGTAAAGATCACACTTGGCATTATTTTACAAAATTTAAGTTTATAGATAAATCATTTATGATCATACAACATCCTACATATGTAACGCGATGTTCCAATGGATAAGCACATGTGGGGCATAACTTTGAATAATACAATTTTTGGCATCATCAAGTTACACCCACCCAACATAGATAAACATATTGGTTAATCTCTTCTATTACATATGCCATTTATGTTTGTGTGATTTTCATGATTTCACTTCATATCAATATAGATAAACATATTGGTTAATCTCTTCTATTACATATGCCATTTATGTTTGTGTGCTTTTAATGATTTCACTTCATATTACCAATCAAGGGAAAGAAATTATTTCTCGTTAAAAATATTCTACATTTTGTTCATAATCAACAATGAAAAGAATGCAAGGGGCATCTTTTCATTCATATTGTCATACACATTGATCACACAAATATTTGAAGTACATCTTATATATGTATTCTCTAATCAAATTTTGTATTTATGTATCATACTTTGTTGTACACTATTTTCACACATGAAATCACTTCCCTTTCACACCCTCAATTCATGTGCATTTCTTAGTAATACACATAAAAGAGGATGTATTATTACTAATTTCATATATTTAATCTTTGCAAATATGTTACAAGTTGAGAAAACACATTTGATCAAGCAAATCAATTTCCAAAAGACCCGCATGCTTTATGACATTTTTATTTTATTTATTTTTACTTCAATATATATGATCACTAAATTTTACACATGCACCAAAAGATAAAATATAAACAAAAAGTGCCATATCATGACATATTTCCCTCTTGTTTTGCACTACTTTGCACCCATCCTTATGTTCTTAAGGAGGTCCATTTAAAATTAGCCAAATTGAACATAAGTTTATATTTTGAAGGGATCCTTAAAATTAACTAACTTGCAAACATGATTATGTTCCAAGGGGATACCTAAAAGGCCTAATTTGTGCATACAGAGCATGTATTTAGAGAAATCATCCCTAGATCATTTTATAAAATTACGTGAACACGTCAATTAGATCAAAGAATCACTCTAAATCAAAGTAAGAAAACAACTCTACACAACAAACAAACTCTAATATTTTGTAGGTTCACAATGAACATCTTTATCTACAAATGCACTCAACATTCACCATTATCATCTTACCTCTTTATTGTTGACTCGCTTTGGGGCTATACCAAAGCCTAGGGGAGGTTAGCATACTTTGACATCATTGTATAGCTATGTTACCCCGAGTTTCCAGGACGGGGACTGGAACGGGGACGACAGGGGATAGGGGTATGCATTTCCAAGACAGTGATTTTTTTTGTCAATTTTGGGGATGGCTAGGGGACAGCTATATAAAAATAGGGAAAATTAAAATATATAGGAAAATTTAAAATATTCATATGAAATCATAGATAAAATATGCACATATACATCATAGAACCTTAACATATAAGAACCAGCAAAGTTCTTATTGCAAATTTGTATTAAATTGATAGTCAAAGTCAAATTGCTTATAAAATTCATTGTCAAAATTCACTCTCTATATGCAGAATTTATGGGGACGTCCCCTAGGAGTTCTCTGTCCCTGGGACGGGGACCCCTGAAAAATATTCCGGGGATGTGTCCCCAAGTAATATAGTTGTATAGAATGTCGCATGATCTTCTTAGTAGCACAATTATTTTTGAGTTAGATAGCACCAAGCAAACACTTTTTCAAGTTTGGGGATCAAATTTGGCCTTGGACCAAATCAGTCATCAAACAAGACTATAGTTTTGCAAGGTAGGAACACTATTGCAATTCTATCCCAACTCCCAATTTTTTAGGTTTTGTTATCTTAGTCTTCTAATCATGGATAGTCTTAAAATTTATTTTATTATCATCCACCACAACTTCAATCATGTAAGTTTGAATTCCATGATATTTAAAACTCTGAGCATCAATTAGTTTCAAAACATATCAATTTAAAACTCTAAGTTTTAAATTCCATGATATTAAAAACATATCATATCATGTAAGTTTGAATTCTATGATATTTAAAACTCTAAGCATCAATTAGTTTCAAAACATATCATATCATGTAAGTTTGAATTCCATGATATTTAAAACTCTAAGCATCAATTAGTTTCAAAACATATCAATTTATATTCTCAACTAATTCACTTTAATCCATTTATCAAATTCAGTTTTTAATATCTAAAATCAATTTGATTTAATTAATTTATTCATTGAACTTTAGATAATTTCAGAAGATATGTTTTTTGACCTTACAATAGCATATTATATATTCTCTTTTGACTTTTAAACATTCTTCTAATTCGGTATATAAAATGAAAGAACAATCTCAAGCTCTAAGAAATTATATGATTATCTGGGTTGTTAAGCTCCCATAACAAAGTCTACATTCTTGGCCTAAAACTCATATAGCAACAAATCATATTAAAACATTCAAAGATAATAAATTTTTATAGTTAAATGTTTTAAGATTATATTATGTGAATAATTTTTTAGTAATATTTTTTATCACATTTCACTGTAAGTATCACTTGAATAAACAAGAAAAAAAAAATACAGATAATAGATTATAAAATCTAATCCAAAACATTGATAAAAAATACTCTTATAATATATTCACGTAATATGAACGTCGCTAGAGCATGCTGCATTTCAAGTCCTTCCCTTTTCGTAAACTATGATAACCCAGAACAGAAATAATAAGAACGTTTAAGCAGAGATTGTAGGGTTAGAATTAAGACAGAATACAAACGACTGCACACTTATTCATCTGTTAGGAGTTATTTTATCTTTCTAGTATCTACTAAACTTCCAAACTGCATCAACAATATTTAATAGACAATAGGCTTTCTTGTGATTTGAGTTTTTAAGATTTGATTGTATGTATCTTTTTGTCATCAAAGATACACAGAATAAAATAAAAACTGAAATCACAATATTTAAAATCTAAACTAAACATTGGATCATGCAGTTTAACAGAAAAACTAAATTGCTCTGATATAGAATTGCACCAAACTCTCATCCAAATCAATCTGTGCAGATTTCAATCATTTTGAAAAGCAATCAGAAGCATTTTTCAAAATAACAATAGTCAAACTAGATACTTTTTGAAACTGTTTTAGATCAAAAAAATTTCAACTTGTTATATTTAGCATTTATTGATTGCATTTCAAGTGCAAAAAATACTCTCGATTTGGTTCTTCCTATCATTTTTTCTTATTTTGGTGAATCAATAAAAACCCAAAAGGGTAACCATATAAAAATATCTCGATTTGGTTTGTTCTTCCTATCATTTTTTCTTGTTTTGCTGAATCAAAAAAAAGCCCAAAATGGTAAGCATAAAAATTTCTCGATTTGATTCTTCCAATCACATTCTCTTATTTTGCTGAATCAAAGCCCGCCCAAAATGGTAACCATATAAAAATAATAATAATCAGACTCATTTAGCAGTGGACAAAAATGGGTACCTGTTAAATGATGGAAACGGTTCGCAAATGCTCTAACAGTGGGAATTCTTCTTTGTTCTGCAGGACTGCCGCTATTGGAGAGATGGATTGAAATGAAAGAAGTGGAGCCAAAGTTTTGTATACATAGAGACTACCAGTACCATTGCATTGTCTCTACAAAAAAAAAGTGATTTTTGTTGAGAAATGAGGACCGACAACATGTACATTTTAGTCTAGTCTTAAGACTGTGACAACTGCAATCCTGTCAACGTTCCCAATTTGTTTTGAGTACCCAGTCCAGCAGTAATTCAATTCCTTTTCGTATTTAGCTGTACTTGTACCATGATGTTTATGAGGTGAATAGGACTTTTGCAGATTTCAATGCTGCAATTCAGGTGCACAAAGTCTATTGGTAGGATATGGATGTGAAGATTCAATGCACAAAATCTATTGGTAGGATATGGATGTGAAGATTCAATGCATATCTCTTCACGCTTTCCTAGTAGTCAACAGCTGTAAAATGATGTCGTGTACTCATTGAAAGATTTGTCCGATAACCGATAAAACTCAGTGTTCCATGTGGGAATTTTCAACTAAACTGCACCTGTAAAGTAACCCATACGTAGTTAGAATTTGTTCAGTTTTTAAAGCCAGATCAGCTTCTAGCTTAGCTCATTATTTTGAATTTGCTGTAGATGCTGCAGTTCATCTGTAGGTACTACTCCTATAACGTGACAAACTTCACCTATCCCACTAATAAGTTCTCTTTGGGTCAAATGGATAGAGGAGAGGGACCAGTACTTGTATGGGGTCCAATAGTTATTATAGCAATTGTACATATAATATCCAGTCTTGTCACACATTTATACTAGGGGAAGAGCACCCTCAGTTGAGCATGTAACAATTGTTGTGAGGGTTGTTGATACCTTTTGTTAAAAAAATTGAACAAATAAAACCCATTGTTTGAAACAAAAAATATCAATTTTTTTATATTGATTATAGAGTTATCAACAGAAATTACAGTACGAAAAGGAATCTCAAGTTTTTCAACTCCGAAGGCATGCCTTACACGGAGAGAAAACAAAAACCGAGTATGCTAAGCAAAAGTTACATCAATACACCATACAGAGACAGTATTACAAAATGATAATTAACATATATAAAGGTTTAATGTAACAGGTCTTCAAATTGTTCCATCCAAGCGGACCTTCCATCCAAGCGATGCTTTTGTTGGCTTGAATTTGGGCTATCATTTTTATCTGATCATCGGTCGCATTCTTATTCTTGACGATTTCTTTGTGTAGTTTTTTCACCGTTTTGTTGAATAGGACCATATTGTTCATGTGGTTACGATAGTTGTAACCGTCTTTCATTTCAAAAACGAACATAGCGGAGTGACCCATCTTGAGGAATCTGCTCAATTTCTCCTTCTCGATCATCATAGTGATACAGACTTGCGAAGAAATTTTCAAAAGGGCGAGTTTTAAGAATAACTCAGTAAGAGATCTATGCACGCCTTGAAACCTTTCTTCATTCCTGCACTTCCATAATTGCCACAAGATGTTAGACGAGATAATAAACCATAAAATATTAGAATCATTTTTGAGACCATGAATATATCCAATCAGTATTTCTAAAATATCAATGTACTTGGGATAAGTTACTCCACACAGAGCCCACACCTTCTAAGCAAATTTACATTCAAAGAAAATATGTCTGTAAGATTCCTGTCTGTTACAAAGCTTACAGAGATCATTAGGGACCAAGTAACTGCTGATAGGAAGCCTATTGATCAAAATAAGCCATTTAAAACATTTGATCTTGGGATCGATGTAGGATTTCCAGTTTCGATAAAAAAATTTATTCCATTGCTTCGTATCCAGTGAGGTATACCAGCAAGTATTGACATGCTTAATAATCTCCTGATTGTTATTCATGGTATTGTACACATTTTTAGCTTTTGTTTTCCACAGCACAGTTCCATCCGGCCATTTACTGTTTATAAATCTATGCGAGTCTATGAGACATATTGAAGGTATATTGGTGCAAGCTCTAGTAATCATGTTATATGTTTTTTTATGAGCAGCAGGAAGATTGTACTTGATTCTTAATTCATCCCACTTAATCAGACAGTCATTCTCAAATAAATTGATGAAGGTGGAAATACCTAATCTATTCCAAATTTTAGCCGAACATCCTTGAGTCAGGGCAAGCGGCTTCCCCTGGAGAAACAGATTCCACCAGATGGACCTCTCACCATGAAGAAGGTTACCTGTGTAGAAGAGGTTATCCGTAATATAATGTCTCAAATCCTCCCAAGCTTTCCATATGGTTTTAAAAACAGCAGATCCATGTACAATAGAGGTAAATTTACCGAATAAAATATCAGCAAATGGGAGATTTTTCCAAGATTTAGCCTTCTTGGGGTAGCCTCTTAAAATATTGTTTCAGATAAGCACCTTCCATGGTTCTTCACCATCAACACAGTGAGAGACCCATTTGGTGGTCAGAGCGATGCCTTGGAATTTAAGGTCCTTCAGACCTAATCCCCCAAAATTTTTATCAGTTCTGCAGACATCAATTTTTGTTAGGAAATGCATCAATAGTTGTTAGGAAATGTACTAATATTGTAAAAAGTAACCAATCAGGTGATGTCATATCAGCTGCACAACTATTGGGGCTTCTTTTGCACGCCTATTGGTCTCACTTTTTTTGGGGGTTGTTCTGGACACCTTGGCAAAAAGCATGTTGATGTGGCATCATACTTGATGATGTGGCGGTGAAAGCTTAGTTATAAGCAGGGGACTTGCCAAGTAAGCTACTGTAAAAAATTGAGAGTGATTTGAAATTTCCATGTAAGATTTTGAGAAGCGTGAAGTTAGGATGCTCAACTACTGATGCTCTTCCCCTATATAATCTAAATAAACAATCCACGAGCAAATAAAAAAATTACCAAATGTTGATCAAAATGTACCAATACTTGAACATAACAGAACCCATAAATGTTATATAAAAAAGACATAAATACATTAATTAACAAGTGAAATAGATCATTTTTTGTTTCAAATAAAATATCATAGCTATCCACTATAAGTGTGTCATTTATAAAATAAGATGCTCACTTAAACAAGTACTCTTATCATAATGTAAATATATTATTCTTATGTATACAACTGTTGGGGTAGCAATGTATATGCATTGGAGTATTTCATATTATTAATTTGTCCTATCACAAATATAAAAGGCGAACACAATAAATACCTTGTTTTTCTCCATGAAATGTGAGGGATTGTCCAAAGATTTAAGTGTTCAACAATTGGTCCCTTTGTGTTCATATAAGTTTTATTTTATATCATAATATGTTGTTTTTGTGTTCAACTATTGGTCTTTTAGTGTTGGATATAAAAGTTAGAGATAACACACAATTATGATTACTAATAGGTATTTGGTCCATTTAAGTTTTATATAGGTTATATTTTACATAAAAATATGATATTATATTAATTACAAATGATATTTTTTTATTCAACAACTAGGGATTTTTAGATTAAGTTTTGGTCGAATCTTTAAAAAGTTATTTTTTTGACCCTTCGCACTAGACGTGTTATTTTGATGACTTGCATGATGAGTCGCACCTTCAAACCTTAGTTGTAGATAGTTAAGTGTCCATATTACATTTCTAAAAAAAATAGAGGTCTTACAATATTCCATGTGACGGCTACATGTTGACGAAGTTAGCCCTAATGACTACTGGTCCCTCTCCCCTGCATGAGTAACTTGAAGTAACTAATGATATCAGATTTTTACAATTTATTGTGATTGTTGTTGACGTTTTTGGATTAGGGGAGAGGATCCATTAGTTGTGCACCCTAATTTCACACTTCTCAAAATATTACGTGAAAATTTCAAATCACTTTGACTTTTTTACAGTAGCTTTGGCAAGTCCCCTGCTTATTACTAAGGTTTCAGGGCCACAACATCAAATATGATGCCACATCAGCATGCTTTTTGTCGAGTTGTCCAAAACAACCCAAAAAAAAGTGAGACCAATAGGTGTGCAAAAAAGCCCCAATACTTGTGCAGCTGATGTGGCATCACATGATTGCTTACTTTTCACAACAAATGGTATATTTCATTCAATTACTGGCACTTATCATACAACTATTGGTGCAATGTTGTACAAAAGTTGGACATTAAATCAACAACTTCTATCACAAGAATTGGAATCTGTGAGATTTGTTTGCATCAACATTTTGGACTAGGAGATCCATCATCATATGATGATAGAGAGCTCAAGGAGATTGTTATAATCCTGATGATGGATCAGAACTACGTTTTGTGATCCATTATCAAATGATGATAGAGAGCACAAGGAGATAGTTATAATCTCAATGATGGGTCATAGTGTGTGGTTTGAAACCTTCATGCAAAAAAATCTCACACAAAGAGATAGTTACCATCCTATGATGGATTACCAAATGTGGTCAGAAACATTGATGCAAAAAAATATCACACATTCTATTATCATCCGGATAATGATAAAGTGTGGCCCAAAATATTGATGCAAAAAAAATCTATATTATCATCTTGATGATAGATCACATAGTGTGGTTTGGAACGTTGATGCAAAAAGATATCTCGCACATTCTAATCTAGAAACAACAACAATAATTTAGAAGTAGTTTAACATATAAAAAAAAAGTTTTGGGAGATGGTTGAAAATGGGGGAATTCATCATCAAAAGCATTTTTAAAGGTAGAAATTGAAGGGTTGGTTGTTCTATGGGTTGGCTTTAGTCTTGTGGACATTTAAAATCTTGTCATCTATTCATATGTTTTTTAGTGTTTGTGACAAATTCTATATTTTTAACCAATGCACATAGTATGTTTTATGTGTGAAATTTTTAATTGAAAAGTACTTTCTTTTTATTAAAAGTGTGATAATTTTAAATGCTAATTATGTGAGAAAATAAAATTCACCTTATGCTTAATTTAATATTATCATTGTAGATATTAGACCCTTAAGTGATGAGAATTGAGTTTTATCAATGTATAAAAAAAATGTTGAAATGGCAAAGATGGGTTAGGGTTGTATGAAACTTTCATTAGATGAGATATTGTGACAAAGAGAAAAATTTAATAGTACAAGCATTAGACTGGTGATAAAAATTATGTGATGAATGAAATGTAAATTTTATGGATGTTGAGAGTGTGATTCATAAAAACATCATAAAAATTTCATGGCAACAAAGTCCAACTCAAACAAACACTTTTAGTGAAGGAATTAAAGGTTCTAAGATAGACTTAAATATTTAGTGTTGACACTTGTGCAACACACCCAATGTCTTCTTGAAACATTGGAGCATCTTTTTCCTAACCTCCATGTTTGCAACGTTTCAATCAAACCTTGTGGATGCCAAATTTTTCTATTCTAGTTTAAAAATGTGTGTCTAGTTAATAACCAACCAAAGATAATTGTTTTTTACTAGCAAACACTTTTGTAGTTTTATAGAATATGTCATGAATAGGAAAGATAATTCTAAATTATGTAAATTTTAAACTAAATTGAGTTCCTTGATATAATACTTTTCTCACTTCATATGTGCTTCTAAGTCCTTTGTACTTAATTTGTTTGCACATGAAGGATGATGATCATAGATGATATCCATATATTGCTAAAGCAATTGGAAATTCGTACAAGAATAATTGGAAAATGTAACAAAAACCATTATCAATCATATCCTCGAGTTTTCTATTTGCAGAAGATGTTGCAACATCAAATTCATGATAATTCCAAATCTCATATTCAAAATATTAATTGTATACCTTGAAAATTTATCCCAAAATTTTAATATTCTAAATATCCACTATTCCTAACATCAATTCCATAAAACCCATGCATATGCATCATAAAAAAATGAAGGAAAATATACATATATAAGCATATAATTTTAAGACGGCTACCCAATTTATTTATGAAATTCAAGTGCCCTATTTGAAATGAAATATGAAAAAATATATCAAAAAGGAAATGTAGGCACCCATTCAAGGCTTATTGACGTGTGGATAAATTTAAAAAAAAAATGAAAGTGGGAATATGAGTAAAGAGAAAATTTTCATTCACATGTTGAAGGTAGGGGAGAGGGGCCCATAGTGGAGTGGGGTAACATTGGGGCTCTACATGGAGTACCATGTGAATTGACTTAAAACAAATCCTTGATACCTCAATAGTTCCATGACAAACAAAAAAATAAGTTTTGATGTATATTCAACTAATCATCCACATGAATTCCAATGATAAGTGGAGTGAATAGTTTTTGCCCATGTGGATGGGTGACCAATAGTGGGTTAGGACCACCCTCTGGTTGCACATGGCATAAGAGTGGTGTGTGTTTTTCATGTTGTGTTTGTTGGCAATATGAAGGAATTGATTATGTGTTGCATTTATGTTTTGTCATTGATGTCAACACTAGTTGTTATGATTGGTTACCGACATAAATTTTGGTTACCAATAGAAGAACTAGTGTTGCCGGCAGAAGGGACTATCAGTTGGATACTATCGACATGTTTGGATCAATGGAATATGTTTGGTTTGATGTTTTTGGAGTATGTTCTGGTCAGTTGGTATTGACTTCAAGATGGTTGGATGCTATCATACGAGTGATCGTACAGATTCATGTCGCACTTTAGGCTAACAATGCCTATTCTAATCGGAACACTTTCGTCTGGATTGATTTGGCAGCCACGTAGCGCTCGCATGGCAAGGTATTTCCGGCCGGAAGGGTCGGAACCCCCTTGCCCTATATAAGAGCCGAAATCCGCCCAAGCCCCTCATTTTGCATTGAGTGGCTTGGAGTTGAGCAGGAGGGCGCAAAAATTCCCAGAGATCCAGTCGAAATAGTTTCAGTGGTAAGCACCTTTTTTTATTATTTATTTTTTAAAATGTATTTATTTTATCATATTGATTTATATTATTATTTTTTTAGTTTTTTATAGAAAAATAATTTTTTGATAGAAAATTAGTTTTTTTTTAGTTTTTTAAATTTTTTTTTTTTTTTGTATTTATTCTATCATATTAGTTTAGAATATTAGAAAATAAATACATACATGTACATAAATACACACATACATACAAATACATACACAAAAATACACATACATACATACATACATACATGCATACATACCTACACACATACATACACATACATACAAACCTGCATGCATACATACATACCTACATACATACATACACATCCATACAAACCTAAATACAAACATACACAAACATACATTCCTACCTACATACATACATACATACATACATACATATACATACATATAAAATAATTATATGTACACCTTAGGACATACACATACATAAAAATACATACACATACATACATACATACATACACACATACACGTACATACCTACATGTACATGTACACATACATAAATACATACACATACATA